>NC_079914.1:15253420-15334133 GCF_024868665.1 Triplophysa rosa
GAATCAAACCGTAAGAAAACAATATTTAAAATATATATCAGGTATAATAACTGAATGACTGTGTTGATGTCATGGATTATTGTGTGTTCACAGCAGGTGTTCATGTGTATATATGAATGATCAGGACATTACACACAAACAGACACTTTATCATTCTTACTGTAAACATGTCAACGGTCTTTAAGTGAAGGGTCAGAGGGTCAAAGTTCAAGTCACATTTCACATTGACATTAACGTTGATCAGTCAGACAAAAAAATGAGCTGAAGAGCCATTTAAATGTATGTGCTCATTAGAAGATTGTAAGTGAAAATTACTCACAATGCTGTCATATGGTTTCAGCAGACTTTAAACATAGCACATGAGTCATATACACGACACACAAAAGATTTATTTCCACCATGAAGATTAAGTTTTTACTCCGGGTGCCAATCATTTTGACCAGGGTTCAGTTGCATTAACTTAAGCCACAGAGTTAAAGTGATTCTTCACCCAAAAATGAAAATTCTGTCATCATTTACTCTAGATTGCTCCAAACCTGTATAAACGTCTTTGTTCAGCTGAACACACAGGAAGAAATTTGGAAGAATGTCAGAACTCATCCACCATTTACTGCCATAGTAGGGAAAATAAATACTATGGGAGTCAATGGGGGATGAGATCTGACATTCTTCCAGATATCTTCTTGTGTGTTCAGCAGAACAAAGAAATGTACACAGGTTTGGAGCAATCTGAGGGTGAGTAAATGATGACAGAATATCATTTTGGGTGAAGTATCACTTTAAGACCGTGTCTTAAGAACTCGTCTCACTGACTAGCAATTAGTTAGGAATAATCAGTCTAACTTTTCATATTTCAATTAGACCAATCTTCATTTTTATGTAACAGACTTAAAGAAGTTAAGAACACTTATTAGATGACTAACTTCTAAGACTAGTGTAAGCAGTTAATATAACCGGCCCCAGGAAACAAATACTGATTGACGGCATCTTTAATATTACTTTGAAGCTAAACTGTTCTGAAAAGACTTTAATTATACTGAAGAGATCTCCTCACCTGAGTCAGTGACACTGAATGTCTTGTGTATAGTGTGTGTGTGTCCGATGGTGACGTCTGCTTCATACGGTCCAGAGTCTTCATTCTTCATGTGTGTGATGGTGAGAGATCCAGTCTGATCATCCAGCTTCAGTCTGTCTCTGAATCTCTCGTCAATCAAATGTGTTGAGATCTTTCCATTCACTGTAATGATTTCAGCTACAGGAGACTTGTTGTGTTTGATCTTCCAGTGTATCTGGTCATTTCTCTGTTCATCAGTAACATCAATGTGTAGAGTGACAGAATCTCTCTCTTTCACTATCTTCACTTTAGGAGACAAACCTGCAGAACAACCAGAAAGAGGAAAAGAGAAAGAGTTAGTAAAACAGTGTCATGTGAGTCAGACACAAGCGGTCAACACTGAATCAATACAGATACACAAACACTCAAAGAAGCCGATTTAAAGGACGTCAAACAATGCAAACACAGCATTTAGACTCATGTTCACTGTGATGTTCACATGACAGCTGTGAAGAACCGCCCACTGAGCTGTCAATCAAAAGAGGACAACAAAGGAGGATTGTGAAGAGTGACAGGTTATATTTGTGTCAGATCATTTCATTTCCAAATAAATATAACATGAAAGAAGTTCATTATGGTATGGTCAAGGTCATTATGATTACTATAGAAACGGGTGCGAGCGACTGAGAAAGTGAGTCACACCAGTGCGACCAGTGGGAGAAATGAGTCTAGAGCCCTGAACAGATACACACAAAACTATAACTTACAATACTCATCCAATAAAACTGTTTCATTCATAAATATGATGTTGTGGGTCACAGGAGGATGTTGACATGACAGATTTCATATATCTTGAGTTAACTGTATGTGATCATTTCACCACAGAATGTTTGACCGTTTGACCATCACACAACAACATTAACAGCACAAATGTCTGTTATTTCACACTGTCATTGTTCAGGATGTTGAATGATTATGTTAATAAAATCATTACTAAAATAAAGCTTGTGATACTCACTGACACTGAATGTTTGAAACTTTCTTTCTGTCGGTCCGCTGATGATCTCTAGTTGATAAAGTCCAGTGTGTTGAGATGTGATGTGTGTGATGGTGAGATCTGCAGTCTGAGGGTTCATCTTCAGTCTGTCAGTAAATCTCTCATCAGGCTCATAAACTGGATCACTGTTGACCTCTCTGTAGATTTTAGCTATGCGAGAGCCATTAAACCTCCACATTATCACATCAGCTCTCTGTATGTCAGTAAGATGATTGTGTAGAGTCACAGAATCTCCATCATTCACTGACACTCTCTCATCTTCATCACCAAACACACCTGCAGACACAAACAGCGAGAGATCAAACACTGTGTGTCTGTAAAAGATTCAGTTGAGATCTTTCATCTCTGAGTCTTGACCAGTAAATGTTTTCTGCTTAAATATAAAGTCTGATGTAGTTTACTCGGTTTATAGGAAAGTGAGTGCTGTATAATGTCGTTACTTACCGTTGATGAATAAAGAGATGATCAAGAGTGAACAGATCGTGTTCATGTTGTTAATAAAGATGATCAGTCAAGTGATTCAAGAGTTTGTTCAAGTTTTCAGTGTTTGAGATCTCAGCCACCGCCTCAAATACACTCAACGAGCGAGAAAATAAAGACTAAACTAAACTAAACTAAACTAAACTAAACTAAACTAAACCTACACACACACATACATCCATGAAGAATAACTGATGAGTTATCACGATGAGTCCTCTTAAGATAAATGAACAGGGTTTACGTGAAATTCTGAAAGTATTGTAGGTTTAAAAAGGCGAAATCTGTTTGTGTGATCATGAGTTAAAATGTACAAACAGCGACACCTGCTGCTGACAAACAAAAATGAACTTACAAATCTAGAAATGAAGTGCTCGAGACATGTTTTGTTGTAGTATTGATGATCATTTATACTGTATAACCAGTTTACTACAAATCTAACAGAACCATTAAGTGTTCTGGTCTGTGGACCCATTTTCAATGTTTGTAAATAAAAGTGTTGTTTAAACCTCAGATACTATATTTACTGAATATAAACAATGTAGTGTTTAACCGAACAAAAAAATATACAACAAATTTTCCTGGTAGTCTACATTTTCCTTAAATGTGTATTAAAGATTTAATGTATATTAAATGGCTAAAACTGTATTTTTAAGACAAGATTTTTTACCCATATAATAGTATATAATAATCTTCTTTTATCGTTAGTACATTTTATTTTTTAAGAAAAAACAGCATTTTTATAAATGTAATTAAACAAAGAAAAAAAGACAAATATGAACCATATATGACATAGACTTGAGAATGAATTACTGAATGACGTCATTTTGTTTACTACATCCTAACTGTGTAAATATAATCAGATTTGTCATGGTTACCACACAATACTTGTTACAGTAGACATGAAATATATAACTTTGTTTTTATTGCAGTCATAGATGAACAGATTACTACACAAACACTATAACAAGACAAACATACAATAATCATTAACATTTGCAATCCAAGTTATGAGCTCATAGACGAATGTTGTATAATAAAGTCAAAAGTTATATGAAAAGCTAAACTTTGGCATTATAAAGTGGTGAATGTTGCTCGTGTACAGACTCAAAGATACACGTGTAAGTTACAGTAGATGTGACTGTGTCCAATATCAGCGATGATCTGATGGTGAAGTCTGAACTTTTCTACATCTGACGTCATACAGCAGAACTGCGACAGTAGCCACGCCCACCACAGCAGAGATGGCCAATCGGATCACAGGTTCAGGACCATTACAACAGCATCCACAGTCTGAGGAATAAAAGAGGATAATGCGTCTGAATTGAAAATACTGAACTTTCGTAGATGTTTTGTCAGTTTGTGTTTCTTTCTACATGACATCACAGCTCACTGCATCCCAACTGAGAGGCTGGAAACTTCCATAAAGATCGAACTGAACTGAAATGAGATGCCCTGCATCCAATCACAGACTCCCAAATAAAACACCAGAGCGATGATATAACACTCCGTTTCCCCTAATTATCAATTCATATAAGAACAGTGTTCTGTGTTTTCAGACTTTTCAATCTATAGATGTCATTACGGACACAAGAGGGCGCTATTTAACTGTACAAGAGTTGATGGGAAATATGTTTTTGTGATTGTATTTTGGTCCCCTGGTGATTTTTGACTGAGCCTTTGTCTCGCAAGGCCCTTTTCTCCATAAGAACATCCTGAAACAGATTTATTGAAATGAACTTTTTAGAAATATTGTCTTTGCACAATGCTTTAATGTAAAGTGAGACGAAACTGTTCTGAAAAGACTTTAATTATACTGAAGAGATCTCCTCACCTGAGTCAGTGACACTGAATGTCTTGTGTATAGTGTGTGTGTTACTGCCGATGGTGACGTCTGCTTCATACGGTCCAGAGTCTTCATTCTTCATGTGTGTGATGGTGAGAGATCCAGTCTGATCATCCAGCTTCAGTCTGTCTCTGAATCTCTCTTCAATCAAATGTGTTGAGATCTTTCCATTCACTGTAATGATTTCAGCTACAGGAGACTTGTTGTGTTTGATCTTCCAGTGTATCTGGTCATTTCTCTGTTCATCAGTAACATCAATGTGTAGAGTGACAGAATCTCTCTCTTTCACTATCTTCACTTCAGGAGACAAACCTGCAGAACAACCAGAAAGAGGAAAAGAGAAAGAGTTAGTAAAACAGTGTCATGTGAGTCAGACACAAGCGGTCAACACTGAATCAATACAGATACACAAACACTCAAAGAAGCCGATTTAAAGGACGTCAAACAATGCAAACACAGCATTTAGACTCATGTTCACTGTGATGTTCACATGACAGCTGTGAAGAACCGCCCACTGAGCTGTCAATCAAAAGAGGACAACAAAGGAGGATTGTGAAGAGTGACAGGTTATATTTGTGTCAGATCATTTCATTTCCAAATAAATATAACATGAAAGAAGTTCATTATGGTATGGTCAAGGTCATTATGATTACTATAGAAACGGGTGCGAGCGACTGAGAAAGTGAGTCACACCAGTGCGACCAGTGGGAGAAATGAGTCTAGAGCCCTGAACAGATACACACAAAACTATAACTTACAATACTCATCCAATAAAACTGTTTCATTCATAAATATGATGTTGTGGGTCACAGGAGGATGTTGACATGACAGATTTCATATATCTTGAGTTAACTGTATGTGATCATTTCACCACAGAATGTTTGACCGTTTGACCATCACACAACAACATTAACAGCACAAATGTCTGTTATTTCACACTGTCATTGTTCAGGATGTTGAATGATTATGTTAATAAAATCATTACTAAAATAAAGCTTGTGATACTCACTGACACTGAATGTTTGAAACTTTCTTTCTGTCGGTCCGCTGATGATCTCTAGTTGATAAAGTCCAGTGTGTTGAGATGTGATGTGTGTGATGGTGAGATCTGCAGTCTGAGGGTTCATCTTCAGTCTGTCAGTAAATCTCTCATCAGGCTCATAAACTGGATCACTGTTGACCTCTCTGTAGATTTTAGCTATGCGAGAGCCATTAAACCTCCACATTATCACATCAGCTCTCTGTATGTCAGTAAGATGATTGTGTAGAGTCACAGAATCTCCATCATTCACTGACACTCTCTCATCTTCATCACCAAACACACCTGCAGACACAAACAGCGAGAGATCAAACACTGTGTGTCTGTAAAAGATTCAGTTGAGATCTTTCATCTCTGAGTCTTGACCAGTAAATGTTTTCTGCTACAGTCTAGAGTCACAGAATGTCCCTCCATCACTGACACTGACTTCACCTCATCTGTAAACACACCTGAAGACACACAGATGTGTTCACACATATTAAAGATCTTGAGTTCATTTAGTTTAGTCTAAGAAACTTAGCAGTAGTTTTTGACAGTTGCAATGACATTTGGCTTTCTACCTTTGCAAACTAGATCGTAAGATTTTTATATCAGAAATATTTTCTTTTGGTTAGCAAAGAGCAATATAGTTTTCAGCATTTATTGATCCCTGTTAATGTTAGTTCTCTATGCCTTAAATACCGTCAACAGATACCACTTAATTATTTTAATATATCAATAAATGTTGAAGTTAACAAACTAATATTAATAAATGATATAGAAGGTTTGTTTATTGTTAGTTAATGTTTCCTAATGCAGTTTGTCGCCTTGGAATAATAAGGTTCCATTTGCATTCTGAGCAGTTTTAAGATAACAAGCTTCAAAGTTTTTGCTTTCCGTTAGACTTTGTATATAAGATTAGAAAAGATAAATGGAAGGATGCATGAATCGATAGATAGAAAAACAGTCCCAGAATGTACAATGTGAAGAAAAAACATCACATAATGTAAATAAATTGTCACAGAATATCAATAGGCTATGTGAATAGTTCAATTTTGACAAAAATGTCAGATAGACCCATATGATTCTAAGGCAACGATTTACTGATGTTAACAAATTCAACGCCATCATAAAATGTTACTGTTTTTTAATCTTTTGAGGATAAAGTAACTGGAATTTCAACAGTATTTTGTTGCATTGTTAGTGCCTCGGTTTGTTATTTCAGTTATTTAAAGGGACAGTTCACCCAAACATTTAAATTCTGTCATGAATTACTCTCTAGTTGTTCCAAATCTGTTTACAACTCTTTTTCATTGGTTGAACACGGAGAAAGATATTTGGACGAATGCTTGTAACCCATCAGTCCGGCCAGGGCGAGCAAGGACTTTCATCGAGCCGGGCCGAGCCAGTAGCAAGTTGCATCTCCGCTGTCAGGCCAGTAGCACGGCAGCGCTGCTCTAAAACCCCGCCCTAAACACGCCTCTCTGGACCAAAGGTCATGCAAACCCGCCTAATCAAGCGAGAAGAAGGAAGTTTAGTCAGACAGGAGAGAAGCTGGATCGCAATTGCGTCATTACAAAAATGACGGAGAAAACAGACGTGGCTGTTTGTTTATTTCTTTGAATGTCCGCTTCGTGAAAGACGAGGCACCAAAATAAGTATTTTTAAAATGGATAACAGGCGTTTAATAATAAAGTGTCCCTGAGTAAGCACGATCGGCGCGATCAAACCCCCTGAAGTGACTGTGGAAACGCAACTGGCCCTGGCACGCACGAGCACACCCACTTCTGGCTCGTAGTGAAACGGCGGCTAATGACTCCCATAGTAGGAAAAATGAAACGGTTTGCTGTCTTACATTCTTCAAAATATCTTATTTTGTGTTCAACAGAACAAAACATTGATAAAGTATTTTTCCTACTATGGGATAATGGGGGTCAATGGGGGTTAAGATCTGTTTGGTTATAAGCATTCTTCCAAATATCTTTCTCTCTGTGTTCATCAGAACAAAGAAATGTGAGGTCACAGACCTAAAAACAAGATTTTACTAAACTAGACATACAATAGAAGCATACAAGATCAGATCTAATGAGTTGTAATAATGAGGCCGTAATTACACTGAATTAACTTCACCCTTAAATAATAAAACATGTTTATGACTTACCCTGTAGACGGCAGAAGTACAACCAGAGATAAACAAACACAAGAAACATCTTCAACAGCTCAGAGGTCTGAAATAGTTTCGCACGTTTGATGAGATGATCTGAAAGTGTTGTAACGTCATGTACAGAAAGTCTACGGCTGGTGAGATCAACGCCGGTCTGTGAGCACTGAGCATGCGTGTCCCACTTCCAGTTTAACAGTCTTATTGGTTCTCACATCTCCATTGTTGATATCGAACCTCACAATCTGTTGTTTGGATTGGAGCAACTGCATTATAACTATTTTATTTGCGTTTAAAGAGCACACGGTTACATTGCATATAAAGTCATCTTATTTGTAAAGATTCCTCACAATACACATGAATACATGTCACTTTAAAGAAGCTTCACAAACAGTCAAACACTTGTGTCTTATTTGGGGTGGTGACCCAGACATGACTGAAGTCTAGTCCCGGACTTAAATGCATGTTTGCTCTGTCTTATAACTGAACACAACTTGCACTGACATATATTAAAATATATTAGTGTCTTTGTTTTATTTTAAAATGCACAACAGTTTTTTCCTTTAAAATCCAGCGATTGAGACCAGAGCAACATCATGTCACATGTCTTGTATTAAAAGTCAACTTAGTCGATGTTCGTCAGTAAGTTTTTGAAACAAAATGTAAGTGTACTGTATGTAAGGTCTTGTTGTCCTGTGGTGTGCCAACGAAGGATTAAAAAATGTATGCTCATGGGGACACAAATAATGTTATCTATAATTTTATGTTAAAGGGGTCATATGGCGCGAACACGTGTTTTTCTGTGTCTTTGATGTGTTATAAGTTGCTCATGCATGTATTAGACACGTAAAATTGCAGAAATGAAAGTGTGGGAACAAAAGAGTCATTCTATGTAAAAGCGAATGCTCACCCAGACCTGCCTGAAACGCCTCGTGTAACCACACCCCCACAAATCTACGTCAGTTCGTGGTATGATTTGACTAAGACCGCCCAAATGTATACTCAAGTAAGGTGGACGACCTGTCAGTACAATTGAAGAGGAACCTGATGTTGCAAATATGGTAAGAGGCGTTTCCCTCACACGCTTGCAGTATTCGACCAATCACTACGCACTGGTGAACTGGCCAATCATAGCACACCTCGATTTTCAGAGCTATGAGCTTTGTCAAAAATCAGCGTGTTTCAAAGAGGCGGGGCAAAGAGGAGATACAAACATGCACGGTATGTGGAAAATACAGCGTTTTTGAACGTTAAATCGTGTAGACACATTATAGATTTTAAACAAACGATAATATTTGTTTTAGCCGTGTCCTATGACCCCTTTAAAAAAATTACACTTTATGAAAATTTGTGTCTAACAATGAAAATAAATCTCTCTCAACTATTTGCATATTATTAAGAGTTTTTCCCTAAATATCTGCTGTCACACAATAGGACACATGCTCTGCATATCTGTCAACTGTTGACCCTAATCCTAAACATATGCTTTCCCAACCTTATCCTGAACCCAATCAAAAGCCAATATACGACTGTTAGCCTATTCTGGATGTAAATGTGTGCACATTGGAATGTCTGATTGAGAAAATATAGGGGGCATGCCTTGTGTTTTTCACTGTGAATTGTTTGGATCCGTGACTAACTTAAGGCTCCATCAAACAGGAAGTCTTTTATTTTGTATATAAAGTATTGTATGTGGTGAACGTTTAAATACTCCTCCTAAGGATTCTGGAGATTTTCACCAAACTGGTCAACATGATGCCAAGGCCACCTGTAGGGCTGGAGCTAACGCGCAAGGAAAAAACAAGGATGCACAAATAAGAACTGAGAAGTACCGATGTTGTCAGAGTAAAAAAGTAAACGTGTTGCTTGCCCCGGGTGTATGGGAACATATTGGTAGCTATTTAAAAATTGAAATGCAATTTGCAAAATGTGAAATAAGACACACGTATGAAGAATGACGACATCGAGGCTTACGCTAGTGTCATGTGTTTCATCAGGAAGTGCATACACATTAATACCGCTGACACACACACAGATGATCTGATACTGTGGAGTTTTGGAACTCAAGAGACTCGAATAGCTCGAGTCAACAGAGAAGCCAATAAAGTCACAGTACATGATGATGTTCATGATGGGATGTTCAGAGACAGACTGCAGGTGGACGATCAGACTGGATCTCTTTATCACATGACCATCAATGGAAAACAAGAGACCTCGTACACATATCAGGATACAAACACATACAGATGTGTCATCAACAATCCCATCACAAACCACACACAACATCACTCATGTCTGTCACAAGTGTTCAGGTGACTCACGTGTGATTTAAGTGTTTTTTTAGCATTCATTCTGATTTGAGATCAGACAGTATTTATTCATTACAGATCCCTTTAATCATATCGTTGTGATCTGTTGTGTTGTTGGATCTGTGATGATTGTAACTGCACTTCTGATCATCTGCATCTGCAGGAAACACACAAACACACATCAGGAAGGCAAGTGGAAACTAATGCTACTATAATAATACTAAATGATCATTTGTAAAGAAACAGATCAAGTAAGAGTATTAATGTCTGGTGTGTCTATTATTGTTGTAGAAGCCGTTCAGAGAGCTGTAGTGGAGGATGATGTGGTGTATGCCGGTGTCATGAGACAATAATCAAACTCTCTGTGAAACTCTTCTGATATGAAGAATCAGATGTGTGATTATTTTCAACTTCTGCTATAACTGATCAGATTTATTTGTGAGTCTGAACAGCGTATGTGCATAATATTATATAAAGTATATGTTTTATTATGTATGAAATGTCTGTGTTCATTCCAAGATTAATCTGTTATCATCACCATCACATTCACAAGCATAAAACACATGTTAATTGCCACAAATGCAAGTGCATGTTAACAATTCACTATGAGATTGTTAATAGACAGCCGTTTAAACATCAAGATAGAACTGTATAACATTATTATAAAGAGTGATCAAAAATATAAATTAAAAAATGAGAGTGACCAAAGAGTCATTGTGGTTTCAAAATCTCCTGAAGCAAACACACAGTATTTGTACATGTAATTTTGTCACTAAATGCGTGCGTCACTCCAACACCTTTATTCCTGGGGTAAAAGTCAAACCTGATGTGGAGAGAAATGTGGTTTTGTTCTACTGATGAACATGAGATGTGTTCGTCTGTTTGTGGTTGATGACCATATGTGTGCATGTCAGAGGATAACATTTTCCACTCTGCACAAAAACATCTTTAATAAAGCACTGAATGCATCAATAATAGGGATGCACCGAAATGAAAATTCTTTGCCAAAGCCGGATAAAAATGAAACACTTGGCCGAAAACCAAACATGGCTTTTCGCATTTCTTCTATTTATTTAGCCATTTTTTTCACTATTGCACAAACCGAATGGTCAAAATGTGCTTTTTATATTTTGTCTTGATTTTCAATATAATACAATATAACTTAAAATAAAATTGAACAAAAAAAGTAGGCTAAATTAAAACAAAACATTGAGCCCTCTCCCTTCTTGAAGAGCCCATATTAGGCCTATGACTGACTGCTGAAAGAATGTACTGTACTCTGTAAGCCTACAACAAAACCAAATTTTTTTTAAAAGTGTCATTCAACATTATAAGATAAAAATATGATTAAACGAAAACTGTCTTATTATTATAGGCTACACTGCAAAATGATTTAAAGAAAAAAATCGTCAACGCAAGCAATTCTGAGTGACAACCATTTCAGTTCACGTCTCTCCTCCAAACTCCGCCCACAAAAGCTGACCGTTCACTCAGGTGTACTCGTGGACGGGACGCACAGAACATACTTTGGCGAGTTGTTTAGTACAGGGAACTGTAACGCTGCACACATAATAATATCCTGTCAATTCAAAGGCATTCCTACATGATCAGTGGTAAATTGGTCTGGACTGGCTCAGTTCAATAGTGACTGGGTGAGAACACTTCATTTTTACTGGCTGTGGAAACCAGTGGGCGGGGCTCGTTATAGGACAAGCAAAACGCCGTAAATAACAAGCGTTCTGTGCAACCAAACCGGCGTCATATGGCATGACAGCGACGCAAAAGGCGCGCTTTTCTGGGTTTTTTTGTGGCTCAAATACTGTTTCAAACGGCGTTCGGATATAAATGTGTTTAATCTATAGTGTAATTGTGACACCATCGGCTTGCCATAGCTGCTTGATCATATCACACATCATGTTTTTGCTATTTTCGGCTGAATATTTTCAGTTGCCGAACATTCGGTGCATACCTAATCAATCCTAATGCATAAAAATAAAGATTGCGTTAAATTAAACAGTTTGTGCTGTGAGCTCTCGGTGAACGCAAAATATTAAGATTGATAATCAAAGACACATGCACAACATTCTGTTGAAAGGTCATGGATTAGTTTCCCAAAAACACACATTGTGATAAAATGTATACTTTATACTTGTACTATAAATGACAAGTCTTTTTGGATAAAAGTGTATACCAGATGCAGGAATGTAAACGCAATGCTCATGCTCTGATCGTGCAAGCAATGCTATTTTTTCAGCTTTAGCAAGCGAAGCGATAGCATAAGTTTCTCAGAAAAGAAATCTTGAGATTTTGATATCACACTTCAGTCACAGGTCCTGTACCCTTTCGCAGAATTGCACATGCTATTTTAAACTGTCAGTGTGATGAATTTTAAATGCATAAATTTGAGGAACAAACTGTTGCTGTTGATTTTCGTACACAGTAGCTGTTATGCATAAATATGTGATATGAATAAACAGTACTCATAAATGTCTTTTTAAATAGTAGCCTTGGTGGTTTTGACCCAGAGACGGATTAGCCGGTCTGCTCAATATTTTCCAACACTTCACTGATTCTCACCCAGCAGACATTCTACTGACTACTCAACTTTATAACTCAACTTATTCCACTAACCCCAACCTAACCGTCTATTGATACTTTAACAGAAATTGGCTGACACACAGTTCAATAAAATGGGAGTTAGCTGACATGTAGTCAGCTAACATTAGTTTCAAGCCAATAAGTTAATTACACAGTTATGTTATACAATAATTATATTATATACCACCAGAAAATACACATTATATTCATATAAATAGATTAGTCTATGTGGAAATTATTTTTTTCCTTCACCGTTATTTCTGCCTTAACTGGCGCAAAATACAGTGTATCACAGACCACATCTGGCACATCTGTAATGTATCTGCTTGTTTTACACTCTTTGGCCACCAGATGGTGTTGTGAGCAAATGAAGCCTCGAGAAATGAACCCTTTTGTGAACCACTTGGCTGAAAAGCTTCAATGCTTGTGGCTACCCGATCCGTCCCGGAAACACGATTTGTTCCGCGCATGCGCGAAACTGACGTCACTTCCTGTCTGAAATAAATTGAAACACTTTAGGGCAGTTTTGGGTATGTAGGCTATACCGTTACGGCACGCACTTAATCGTTGGTGTTTCGAGTCAGATCCGTGGGCGTGGCTTGTTGGTTTTGACTAAATCTTTGGTGTTTCAAGTCTTACGAAACCTTTACCCTAACCCTAACCTTACTCTAACCATCTAAACTACCTATGATTGTTAAAATTGACGAAAAAACACGTTTGGGTGATCACGTCTGACTCGAAACACCAAGGATTTAGTGAGTGCCATACCGTTACTGCTGTTGTTTTACACTCGGAGTTTAATATATATATATTTTATTACATTTATTAATAAATGTATTTATTATATCTGTATAAGTTTCTTTTTTCTTAATTTGTTTCTTACAATGCTTTGAGATATTTCCTGGCTTGTTAAATTGTTGCTGAATTATAATGCATGTTTGTTTTAAGGTGGTCATAAAAAATAACTACCCGATCCATTTCGGTTAAAATTTGGTTAATATGTGGCACAAATTAACTTCATTGTAAATGGTCAAATTAAACTGAATTGTTTAAATTTGCTAGACACAATTTGGAAAATACAGATGTTCATACAGATGTGTTTTCTTTCTATTCATTTTCTAAAGATAGGTTCTACACAACTGTTCTAGATATTTAACTGCATTTAAGAAACACACAGAATACAGTTATATATATATTCTTTCAATTTATTTATACATTTGTTCCATTCCTCACACACGCTCGCTCGCTCACTCACTCACGCACACACACGCACGCACATGCACACTCTCTCTCACGCTCTCTCTTTCACGCACACTCACTCACTCACACTCACACACTACATTTCTCTTTGTAGAACATAGCATTGACCTTTAGGCCTTGGTCATCAACACAGTACGACAAAAATGTTTCCATGTCTTCTTGGTAATGAAATATAAACAAAAAGGCATCCTTCGCCTCAGAGAATTGACCCCCCAAGAGGTTCTTGGTGGCATTTTGTTGATCACCCCTGTGCATCTGCAAAAAGGCAGGCTCTGTCACCTCCCCACGGAATAAGTGTCTGTGATTCTGTACCCAGTACCACGCTGTATTTAGGTCTCGGACAATGGTTGGCTGCTGCACCTATTGAAGTAAATGAAGTTTATGCTTCATTCTAATTGGTTGACTAATTAAATGGCCTATAGTCATTTATTCCTTACATAGTAAAATGGCACAACAGTTATACTATTAATTCAGCAATCATGCAAATGCTTCATGTATAACCACTACTGTATAATCATTAACCTTATCAATGTCCTTGTCATCCACAACTCTTCTGCTGGGTGACAGTTTGGTGGTGGTGAATTTCGACACCCTAAACACAGGCTCAACGATCCCCTGAAGGAGTTGGGATGCTTCTTCGGTCCAGTATGCAAACCTCTGTCCATGCCTTTGAAAATATATGTAAATGTATATGAACTCTATGTAATAGCTTTAGCTAACTTAATACAGCCAAGATACTGAAATTATATCTGTANAATATATGTAAATGTATATGAACTCTATGTAATAGCTTTAGCTAACTTAATACAGCCAAGATACTGAAATTATATCTGTAGAATCTATCATACCCTTCTAGGCAAAATCTTTCCATGAGGTTAATGCACCACCACTGGCGAATCAATGGCACCTCCTCCTAAAACACACAAACACACAAAAAAAATGCACACATACCAGTAGTTCAATGACATACTTGTGTGAAAATCCAGCTTACCTCTGTGAATGTTAACGGACATGTTGTGCAGATGCTGAGAGCATACTGTGAAACACAAATAACACTGTAAGACTTTGGTTTTATTATCTAACAGCTTTGATAAATTAAACATTCTTACCATCAGCATGTAGACACCACAAGAATCCCCACTGGACTGTTGAGGAAAAATCTGGAAAAAGAAAAGAGCATCCACAGTTAGTTTAAAAAACAACTGCAATTTTTAGGTAAGGGATGATGTACAGGCAGCAGGTTGTTATCGCAGAATAAAGCCTGACAGTGTGATAAAGACTGGGTTACCATGTGTTATTAGTTTTGTGTGCTTGTTATCTGGGAATATCAAACCTTGGAATGTTGCAACTGGCCAATCAGAATCAAGTATTCCAGAGCACAGTGTAATAAACATGTTTAGTTATATACATACATTTGCTTGACACAATTCCATCATTTAAAACATACCTCAAGGTCTCTTCCTGTTTTTTCAGTCCAGGATCCTGGGTCAATGAAGCTTGCAATGTGTCTGGGATTCCAAAGAGAACACAAAATTACATAACGTGCAATTATATTATCAGGTGTGCAGCCTGAGAACTAGGCTCTTTGATGAACTTGAAGCCTGTGAACGAGGCTCTATACAAACTTGAAGCCTGAGAACGAGGCTCCTTTTGGAAACTGTAACCAAATAACATGCCTGGAACAAGGCCAGTAAATAATCTTAAGTCTAAACCTAAATATGGTTCTGTAAGTCTTATCTCCAAAACCATCAGGTTGTCTTCCTCGGACAGGACAACTAGCAGCATGTACTGTTTAATTGGGCCGGTGTAGAAGAGTCTGTCGCCTGTTTGAAGAAGAAAAAAAAGCATGAAAAAGTTGCAGTTAAAAGAAATATCATATTATCTGATATCTGACTAAAATTAAACTCCATAAAGGTCAATAAAAACATCACATAAATTTAACCAATTTTATATATAAATTGATTTTATAATTAATATATAAAATAATGCACAAATCACACTACAAAGAAAGAAATTTGTAATGGTTTTAATGGTAAAAGCTAATGGTTCATAGTAGTATTTTAATGTAAACCATTAGCATCTCTGTGAAGGGTTCTATAGTTTTCTTATTCTACACGGGAATTTAACAAGTACAGTTAATGTAGCTCGATATTTTAAACATAACTTTGAAAATTAAGCACATGACCCAGGTTGTAACAGATTGTCAGTTCTCCTTTTAATTATAAAATCGCTTAACGCAATTTAATTACCTTTGATGATAAAATTCGAAGACGCCCGGAACAGGTGTAATGCCGAGAAATGCACCCCTGCCAGATTCCGAGCTGGTCCCAGGTCGAGAAGACTGTCGTAAAACGTCGGCGATAACAGGAAGTGACGTCAGTTTCGCGCATGCGCGGAACAAATCGTGTTTCCGGGACGGATCGGGTAGCCACAATGCTTCATGAGGCTTCATCTCGCCATCACTACTAGACATAGCGGAAGTGACGCATCTGAGGAATCGACGTCATTACTTGTGTTTAACCAATAAGGCGAGGATAGGGCGAGACGACACATAGACCCACCCTTAATATTACCCCAACCACTAACCAATGAGACGCGTAGGGAGCGGAGCTCCACGTGGGGCTCCGCCCCCATATGTAGCACCGCCCCGTACTGAATCCTGCAGCCAGGACCTCCTCGAAAAGTCGGACATTTGTGGGAAAACTCCACCTGGCCAAAAGTAGCTGACTGAAAATGATTCGGGACGCTAAAGAATTGTGAACTTACTGAACTGACGAAACAATCACGAACTTTCACAAAACTAATTCTCATGCTCCAGAAAAATACTGCATTGTACTGTTATTTACCCTGATATGTTCCTGTGCTAAAAGGATATGCAAAAATATTCAGTTGACATTAACTGTTCTTTAATTTAGAAACAAATGTAAAAAATAGGATTGGTGGTAACTTTCACGATTTTGTATGTTTTTTTTTTCAAGTCCACAACACTGTAAACCCCAACTGAAGCAACATAAAATTGCATGTTTTAACCATGTGAATTATAATTTAAACCTAAACAGTGTGATAGAAGTCAAAGTAAAAAAAAAGCTAAAAAATACATATTTATTGTAGGACTGAGTAATACAATAAGTAAATAGAAAAAACATATTTTTTGCAGTATTTCAGTCTGTGTACCACATGTGTAGCCTATAGGCCCTATATGTCTGATTGTGCCTGTTGGGTTTCTGCGTATACTTGATGGCTGATTTGATCATATTTATGCTTGTGCTTGGTAATCAAGGGATCAATGTTTGTGAAATGCCAATCGTGTGTAATGAGCTGGAGTGCAAAAATGTCTGCCATTTTATAATTTTTAAGACTGCATGTCCACTGGGATGGACATTAAATAAATAAAATCCTGTGTTGTACAACTCTAAAATATCTTTAGAATTTTTAAAAAAAAAAAAAAAAAAAAAAAAAAAAAAAAAGGGGCAAGACAATGAGGTTACCATTAACTGGTAAAAAATCTGTGAGGTATTATTAAAATGATAGAAACATGCAGTTTTATTGGTCTAAACCAAAAAAGACATAATGTCCATTTTTATTGAAGCAGGGTCTGAAGGGGTTAACACAGCCCACAATGCATTGCATACAGTACAACAGTAGATTACTGTTGACAGATGGCTGTAAATTAACAGCAGTTTCTTAAACTGCAAAATATTGCAATATTATCCGATTGCAATATCGGAGGCTGCACTCTCAGGACCGCACTTCTAGGACCCTAATTGGTTTTTACAGCGCCACCTACCGAATCGGAGTTACACTTAAGGAGAACGACGGATACAAAGTAAACCAGAATCTTTAGAAAAAGATATCACATTTATTGAAACATTGTTTAGATAAGTAGAAAACTAAGATATATGCATCAAGTTCAACAACCAACAGCTTTGTATGACTTCACCAGGACAAATGGCAAATACAGTTTTAATTCACGGCACAACACTACACTCTAGTGGTTACTCAAGGCACTGCACCCCAAACTACCCCCATAGGAGTTGTGAGCACACAATATTCGGTTCGCAGTGGTATAATTTGCCTTACGCTCCGCAACAGCAACTTTGATGTAAGAATAGGGCACAATGTATATACGAATATGACAGATTTCTTTTGTTAGTGTTGTGGCGAATCGGCCTTCCATCGCAGAAAGAAATCTCAGAGACAAGGGTTCCAGATGCCAAGAGTTTAAACTTTATTTGCTCGACCAATCAAAGTGAGACACACAGAGTTCTTCTGTAGATGCCCAACAAATACACTTCTGACTCCATCTTTTATACACTGTTCTCAAGTTGTAATCAGTTTAACCCAATCATGTTTTACCTGACATCACCTTCTCCCAATCAGGTACATGACACCCCTTATTTTGTTAGTCCATCCTCTTTTGACTTTCCACAGTTAAATATTCAGCTTCTTACGTCAACTTTTAACTGTGGCGAAACCTTTTACGTTTGCGTGCGATGCAGATGCCTCATGGTACTGCTTGATGTTCAACCTGGCCTGTAACCTTTGACCCATGAGATCATGGTCTTTTTGCTATGAGACTCATAGCCTTTTCTGTGTCATAGTGTGTGAGACCTATAACTAGTTTAAATGCATTGTTTCATATAAAAACTCAATCAGTAAATAGAAAAAGTCAATACTGTAATAGAAAACTTAATCAATAATAAAAAACGTAATACTGTAATAGAAAAACCACCATGTTAGCCCTACTGCTGTTTCTGTAGGCCTATTTTAAATTGTGAATGTATTTACATTACATAGATGACTTTAATTTCAACATAGGCCTATTGTTAATTACTGGTGACCCTTTGGAGGCTAAAACGGATGTTTATGACAAATGTTTCATTGTAGTCGTCATGTTTAAGCAGGCTACACACACATTTTAAAGAACAGACTTAAGGCTACTTTTGACTACACATCTTTAAACATAATAAACAAACAGCGAATCAATGAAAAGATAAAAATGACAGAAAATATCTCAAAATTCTTTTAAGTCAAGTCATAAAAATGTATGTATCCCCGAACAGCTTATATTTGATTGAAATGCTTCATTTTTTAATTGCCCTTCAACACCTCTTTAAGCAGAAGTCCATAAGGGCGGATGGAGCTCTCCACTATTTCTTTCTCTTTCTCAGCAGATGTCCCCTCAGGGATGGAAACCAACCAATAGTCCTTCTTATTGGTGATCGTCCGCTTCTCGGGGTTGATTCTATTCTGCATGATGACTTCGTAAGTCTTGCTATTTCTTTTAGATGTAAATTGCTTTGTTAGAGCGTTACTTCGAGCGTTTATTAGAGCGTTACTTCGAGCGTAACTGTCTGCCACTTCTATGTCTGGAGTTGAATAAATTCCTCTTCCGTAAACTTTAGCTTTGCCGGCCTTGTAGTGGGTTTTGACTATGCCCTCAGCTCCTTCCAAAACGGTTCCATGGTAGGACACCGGCCACTCACCAGGAGCAGAGTTGTTCCTGCATCCACGTGTTCCCAGCCAAGCGTTCCCATCCGGGTACTTATCGCGAACCTTCAGTGCGAAACGCTTCCACCCGTACGGACGCGCATACGGCTCTTCCCCGCGCGTGCAGTCAGAATCAGAGTCAGACTTGTGAGTGAAGTCAAAGTCATACTTTGGGTTGAAGAATTAATCTGGAATCACATATAATACTTTTCTCAGAGAACAGCTTGTGTTTTCTTTTTTCCAGGTGTCTTCACCAAGAAGAGCCATCATCGGCAGATCTTTAACGTCCAATTTAACAGCTTCGTCTGAATCTAAAACCTCTGACTGCAGTTTCACGGTGACTCCCAGAAGAGCAGTGAGCGCTTCAGCTTTGACCAACTCATCTTCTGCCATCGCGTTGAGGTTTGGCCATGTCAAGAGAGCAAGAGATCTGCGTTAATATGGAGCGAAATGCTCTCCGTGTTTATGATTGGTTGAATGGTAAGGTTAAATCTGATTGGCTAAACAGGATGACAACTCTAGTGGGAGGGACAGCGCTGCCAAGAGAGTCTCAAAATACACACACACATATTCAAATGGAATCTCAATACCTCAAATGGTCCATCTTTAGTGTCTTGGAACCTGTAAGAAACACAGACAACTTATCGTTCCGTTTTGTTAATTCTGTGCTAAATGTTTGAAAAAATCTGCAGAATTCAGCTGAATGCTTTTAAATGTGTTATAAAGGGATAGTTCACCCCAAAATGAAAACTATCTTATTTACTCACCCTCTTGTCAATTTCAAACTTGTATGACTTTCTTTCTTCAGCAGAACGCAAAAGAAGACATTTTGAAGAACGTTGGTAAAAGAAAACCGATGGTCCCCATTGAGTGTATGGACACAAAACCAATGCAAGTCGATGGGGACCAGCTGTTTTCGTTAAAAATATCCTTTTTTGTGTTCTGCAGATGAAATAAAACCATACAGGTTTAAAATGACAAGAGGGTGAGTAAATGATGACAATTTTCATTTAAAAGTAAACTATCCCTTTAACACAATAACTATGACGTAATTATGCATAATTGAACGTTTAAATATATAATATATATATAATTCAATTATTTGTCAAGTATGGTGACCCATACCCGAAATGTGACCTCTGCATTTAACCCATCCAGAGAGTAGTGACCACACGTACCCCCGGAGCAGTGGGCAGCTATCACTGCAGCGCCCGGGGAGCAAGTAGGGGTAAGGTGCCTTGCTCAAGGACACCTCAGTCGTTACCCGCCGGCCCTGAGGATCGAACCGGCAACCTTCTGGTCATGAGTCCGACTCTCTAACCATTAGACCACGACTGCCCTTATCGAAATGTGACCTCTGCATTTAACCCATCCAGAGAGTAGTGAACACACATACACCCGGAGCAGTGGGCAGCTATCACTGCAGCGCCCGGGGAGCAAGTAGGGGTAAGGCGCCTTGCTCAAGGGCACCTCAGTTGTTACCCGCCGGCCCTGGGAATCGAACCGGCAACCTTCTGGTCATGAGTCCGGTTCGATTCCCAGGGCAGGCGGGTAACGACTGAGGTGCCCTTGAGCAAGGCGCCTTACCCCTACTTGCTCCCCGGGCGCTGCAGTGATAGATGCCCACTGCTCCGGGGGTACGTGTGTTCACTACTCTCTGGATGGGTTAAATGCAGAGGTCACATTTCGATAAGGGCAGTCGTGGTCTAATGGTTAGAGAGTCAAGAATTCATTAAATGAATTAACAGAGCTTTTCTTCAGTATAAATCAGTAAAATACTGATATCTGATCAAATTCAAACAAAACCAACATGAACACAAAAAGCACAAAACATTTGTAGCCCGAATATAAACAAACACGTATCAATTCAATCTCTACTGCGGCACAATACTGATACTTGTTGTATCAGCTGTACATGATTCTTACCTTCATGTCTCATTTTGCGGCGACGGTAGATCACAACACCAACAACAGCAGCAATAACCAGGAGGAGAAGAGAAACACATATTCCTGCTATCACACCTGGAGACAGACCTGTGGAGGATAAAACATATTCATCATCATCATTAATGAATCCTTCACTCACTTCTGTATAATGACAGAGAGGGAGATATTCGTATTAATAAAGAATTCATCAGTCTGATCATAAACATCAGAATTCATAGTTAGATTTGATTAAAACAATCAATGTTTACATGATCTATAAGTGAATCAAACAGCAAGAAAACTATATCTAAAAAATAATATTTCAGGTGTAATAAGTGAATGATGTTCAGAATGATTGTGTTGATGTCATGGATTACTGTGTGTTCACATCAGGTGTTTTTGTGTGTATATGAATTATCAGGACTTTACACACAAGCAGACACTTTATCATTCTTACTAGGGATGCACGATAAATTATCGTCCATATCGGTATCGGCCGATAAATGGTCATTTTTAATGTTATCGTATCGGCCGATTATAAAATATATTACAGCCGATAAATTATATATCATTTCCACTTGTTGAGCCACTTCAGCTGCACACTGCTCACAGTTAAAATCCAGTACAGTACTGTCTTTCTGTCATGATCGTTCACTTACTGCTATTAGCAAAACATTTTTGATGTTGGATGTAGATATTTATGATTGTGTAAGGAACAAAAGCATAATGTTGAAGCCGACTGCTGTCTTGAGACCTGTTAGACTTGTGGCTATTGACAACACCTTTCTGGGTTGCTCTGGAAGAACATCTTTAATTAGTTTATGAAATAAACATTATACCAGAAAGGTTTAAAAGTTAAAGAATCTTTAATTAGTGTAAAGTGGGCTTGGTACATGATTTTCAGGGGCAAAAAATAATTTTCAGGCTCGGAAAATGTTATATGAAGATTTAGATGCTGTATATCGGCCAATATATCGGTTATCGGTAGGGCTGTAACGATTCACCGCGAGCCGGTTGAAAATCGGTTATAATGAGTGAGGATTCAAATCGGTTGAGGCTTGAACTGAATCGCAATACATTTTTTGAACAGCAGGGGCCGCTATTTTCACTGCAAACCTAAACGTGGATGCTGATATTTCTTAAATGCAAAAAAATCCAAGAAAAGCACATACAGTATTAGTTTGTTTATATTAAAGAGACTTTTTCTATTATTAATTTGTTATAAAATTGCAGTTTAGTTTTGTTATTTGAAATAAAACATTATTTTATTATACAAAGAAACGTGAAGCATTTAAGAAATAATGCAAGGGACGTTGTTCATTTCTAATTTGTTTCAACTCATTTTTTAAAAATAAATCGTGAGTAAATCATGAATAAATCGCATCGTGAGATCAGAATCGTGACTCGCATCGCATTGTGAGCTGAGTGAATCGTTACATCCCTAGTTATCGGCTTACAATGTTCAAGAATGATCGGTTATCGTTATCGGCCAAAATTTGCATATTGGTGCATCCCTAATTCTTACTGTAAACATGTCAACGGTCTTTAAGTGGAGGGTCAGAGGATCAAAGTTCAAAAGTCACAGTTCACTACTAAAATTAACATTAATCAGTCAAACAAAAAAATGAGCTGAAGAGCCATTTAAATGTGTGTGTGTGTACTCCTATATATGGTTTATAAGGACACAAATGTGTATAATGTGAACAAGGTAAACATGATTTACGAGGACACTTCCTAAATCGCTTAAAAAACATACAAAATAATGATTTTTTAAAAATCCAAACATGCCACATGGTTTGGGAATAGAACGAAGTTTGTACAGTCCTCGTAAACCACATATGCAAGTGTGTGTGGGATCAATCGAATAAACAATGCAGATTTATTTCCACCATGAAGATTAAGTTTTTACTCCGGGTGCCAATCATTTTGACCAGGGTTCAGTTGCATAAACTTAGCCGCAGAGTTAAAGTGATACTTCACCCAAAAATGAAAATTCTGTCACCATTTACTCTAGATTGCTCCAAACCTGTATACATTTCTTTGTTCAGCTGAACACACAGGAAGCAATTTGGAAGAATGTCAGATCTCATCCACCATTTACTGCCATAGTAGGGAAAATAAATAATATGGGAGTCAATGGGGAATGAGATCTGACATTCTTCCAGATATCTTTCTGTGTGTTCAGCAGAACAAAGAATTGTACACAGGTTTGGAGCAATCTGAGGGTGAGTAAATGATGACAGAATTTTCATTTTGGGGTTAAGTATCCCTTTAAGACTGTGTCTCAAGAACTTGTCTCACTGACTAACAATTAGTTAGGAATAATCAGTCTAACTTTTCATATTTCAATTAGACCAATCTTCATTTTTATGTAACTGAATTAAAGAAGTTAATTTTTAACTTATTAGATGACTAACTTCCAAGACTAGTCCAAGCAGTTGATGCAACCGGCGCCAGGACTGTGAAAAGCTTTCAGTGAAACAAATACAGATTGACTGCATCTTTAATACTAGATAGGTACATTTTCTGAAGAAAATGTGAGTGATGCTTTCGTGGCAAACTGCTGAACTGGGCACTAAGTTGATAACACATTAAGCCACGAATGAATCTAACCAACCCCCATTTCTATACGATGTTCTTATGCAGAGATATACATATTGCTAAACGGTTGCTAGGCTAATATGTTTGGTTGCCATGGGCGTGGCTTGGCATCTGCACTTGATAATACTCTAAGCTATGAGTGAAACGAACCAACCCCTGTGTCTCTGCGATGTTCTGATGCAGAGATATAAGTGTTGCTAAATGGTTGCAAGGCTAACCTGTTTGGTTGCTATGGGCGTGGCTTGGCATCTGTAATTGATAATACTCTAACCTATGAGTGAAACGATCCACCCCCCGTGTCTCTACGATGTTCCTATGCAGAGATATAGGTTTTGCTAAACGGTTGCTAGGCTAACCTGTTTGGTTGCTATGGGCGTGGCCTAGTATATGTCAGTTGATGATACACTAGGCTATGAGTGAAACGAACCAACCCCCGTGTCTCTACGATGTTCCTATGCAGAGATATAGGTTTTGCTAAACGGTTGCTAGGCTAACCTGTTTGGTTGCTATGGGCGTGGCTTGGCATCTGTAATTGATAATACTCTAACCTATGAGTGAAACGATCCACCCCCGTGTCTCTACGATGTTCCTATGCAGAGATATAGGTATTGCTACATGGTTGCTAGGCTGATATGTTTTGTTGCTATGGGCGTGGCTTCATATCTTAAAGAAGTTCCTTGGATACCGATTGGTTGCCTGAGTCAAATGAGCCCACCCCCTTGTCTCTACGACACTGTGTTGCAAAGATATCCATCTGGACTTTTTATAATGGGAGTCTATGGGAACGGTTGCTAGGTTGCTGTAAATGGTTGCTATGGGCGTGGCTTAATAGCTTCATGATGATCATGTGACACTGATTGGTTGCCTGAGTAAAATGAGCCCACCCCCTTGTCTCTAAGTGGTTGTAGTGCAAAGATATTCAACACGGGACAGTTTTACGCCTTATATGGGCATGTTTCCTGTCAATGGGAAATTTGGGGTGGCTCTTACACCCCAGGGGTGCAATTTTACACTCCATTGTGAATGATGTTCTTATAGAGCCTGATAACCTCTTCAAATCATGTATTATCCTCATGTTTCTACGATATCCTCGCTCGGAGCTACGACCTGTCAGAGTTGGGCGCAATGTTAAGTCAATGGGATTTTTCGGGTGGTTTTTCGCCCCCACCCGATCGCTTATAAAGTCATAGCACACCATTCCCGAATAGGCCCGTTGATTTGATGTATTCATTCATGGGTCTACGTCAAAAGCTGCGGGACAAGTAGCAAGCCCCAAAAAATGTGGAACAAGAATAATTATTATAAGTATGTTTGAATAGTAATAGTGAGCTTTTTCAAAAGCATCACTAATTACTTCCAATCTTAAACTGTTCTGAAAAGACTTTAATTATACTGAAGAGATCTCCTCACCTGAGTCAGTGACACTGAATGTCTTGTGTATAGTGTGTGTGATGCTGCCGATGGTGACGTCTGCTTCATACGGTCCAGAGTCTTCATTCTTCATGTGTGTGATGGTGAGAGATCCAGTCTGATCATCCAGCTTCAGTCTGTCTCTGAATCTCTCTTCAATCAAATGTGTTGAGATCGTTCCATTCACTGTAATGATTTCAGCTACAGGAGACTTGTTGTGTTTGATCTTCCAGTGTATCTGGTCATTTCTCTGTTCATCAGTAACATCAATGTGTAGAGTGACAGAATCTCTCTCTTTCACTATCTTCACTTCAGGAGACAAACCTGCAGAACAACCAGAAAGTGTTACAAAAATTAGGGCTGTCACTAGGGATGGGCGATACGGCCCTAAAACTCTATCACAATAATTCCTGGTATTTGTTGAGATAACGATAAAAATGACGATATATCCATAGGGCCTTCCACCGCTGTTTTTTGTGTCAAGTGATAGTAGCTTCATGTAGTCTAGACCCTCAGAAAAACAAATATTATCAAAAAGTAAAACTTACCCCAAATCAAACAGCTCCTAAAATATACCTACAGTATTTTTGTAAATATAAAATATAATAGTGAGATTCGACATCAAAAGGTTGTAGTAAAGAAAAGTTAAATGAACTAAAGCTCAATAAACACATCATGTCATACCTAAAACTGTATATATTCTATTGTTGGGCGGAAACAATCGATCACGCTGTCAATCACTCTCTCTTGAACTGTGTGAACCTTCTCCTCTCACAGCAACATACACTGAATCTGTCTATGACCCGCGCTACAGAAAGAGAACAGAGAAATGCGGATAAAAGAAATCTAATTAAATAATCCATGCTTTTATACGCTCATAAACGTATTTAAAATAACGTCATACAAACTCGCATTTGTACTGTATGTAAACAGGCAGCAGTGCTGTGCACGCTGTGTCGCTATGAAAGCACATGTGGGCGCAAGCTGCGCATGGGACGCTCCATTCATCCTGTATATAACAGGCAAGAAATCATACTAAACAATTTGCGCACGCGCGCATAACATCTAACGAATGTTTAAATAAAAACTTTTAGCCAAACTAAATGTTGTGGTGTAACCTATTATGACTATCAACGACTACTTAACAAACGAATTAAATAAAACGAAAGTGAAACTAAACATGAACTCGGATGCATCTACAGTGCCAACCAAATGAGATTTAGAGCTCGTCTTTTAGTTCAAACTCTTTCTCAGCTTCACGTCCGCCCTCCGCTATACCCGTTTTCACTTCACAAATGAGCTGTGAATGGGTCTCACAAAGAAATACGTCATCAACTAGAATTTATCGTTTATATCGCGGGAAGACTAATTACTATCGTGTGGAGAATTTCTACCGGTATATCGCAAACGATATAATATCGCCCATCCCTAGCTGTCACTATCAATTCTTTTAGTAATCGAGTTATGCAGAAATATTTGTCTTAATTCACAAAAGAAACGAGACTTAAAGCTGGAGCACACTACATGGCTTTTGCTCAAATATTTGCAATCTGGAAAAGTCTGTGGTGTACGACGGGCACAGAGTCCGATTTCTTTAGCTTTCAGACTGTGATTCCACGTATTTTGAGGATATCAAAACATTATTTTTAAGGCCCTATGATTTCTGAGATGTGCAAAACACAGACAGAATCTAGACATTAAAACTGTATAACGTGGACTGTCACATAATCTGAAAAGAGTACTGAAATTCAAATAAAAATCAAATTCAAATCGTAATATGAATATGAATGAATTAGTTATTAATCAGCTGTGGTTTAAATATGTAATCTTGTTTTAATAATGTGTGGCAGTTTTCTGTGTCTGCGCTCACTTTATAAAGAGATAAATTCATGAACTTCTACTCCAGAGCTGCTCTTAAAGTTTACATTTCAATGCTTCATTTGAGGAAAGTTATAAATTGATCTTTGAGTATAAGTGATTCCCTGGGCTAGCACAATATTGTGTGGTTTAAACAAACTATTTGCAAAATCAAATAAAACACATTACATCCGCTCATATTTCATATTATAGTAACCAAAGACACTCCTGAAACAAGTGCATGTCCAAACTTGAAAGAGCTCATCCAGCATCCCACATATTGTCAGCTGAATGAGAGCATCATCTATACTTAAAGTGCACTTCTTTTTTTGGGAATGTTCAATGCGAACACACAACTTGCACTAGTCATATTACCAAATGGCATCAAATGGTGCACAAGTATGGAGTTTAAATAGACCCAAAACTCACGCGCATAGAATCAACGTGCATAATGATAACCACGCGCGGAAAGCTGCTCCGCGAGGGCGCATTTAAACTCCGTGAGCGAGCAGAACAGTATCCGCAAGCGGAAAAGAATCCTCGCGCGGGCGCATTTCTGCTCCGCGAGCAAAAACTCAGTCCGCGAGCAGAGGCTTTGACGAGCGCGTGCGCGATTCTCTCTTTGCTCTCGCAACTGCTCAACACTTGCTCGCTTCGTTGAGTTGACTTCTGAGACTTTGGAGGCGGGACAAACACTAGTGAAATAAAAACATTAATCGAACTTAGTGAAATTCATTCATATGTATTACTGAAATACATCTTACAAACACTAGTGAAACCTTTCATATGTATAACTGCAATCTTTTACAAACACTAACGAAAGTCATTCACATGTATTACTGAAAAGTCTTTTACAAACACGAAACATGAAATTCATTCATATGCATGCTAAACAGCCTCTTATAAACACAAGTGCACTACTGAGGCAACATATTTCAGGTATAGTTGATGAAAGATTTCAGTGTAGTTGATGAGAGCTTATTTCACTTGAAAAGGAAGCTGCACCCGCACTTCTGTTTTTAGTTTGATTTGTCCCCAGGCAAACCTTTGTTATACATCTGTTGTTGTGTTGCAAAATGTAGTTTTAAGAGTTCGATAGAGCACAACGTGGTTGTTTAAGCTCACAATCTGAGGCCTAATTATAAAGTCGCGACTGTTTTAAAATGTGCTCCGTCTTTTTCGGAGTGGCAAGGTTCGGGCTGTCAATGGCTACGAGTCACGGCCCGCTGAGAGCAGTAATATTTGGCAGCACATGTTCTGACCAAATTGTTAGCTATAACAGTGTCCTTTATAACACACTTTTTAATCTTGCTTGCCCGGTGTGACAGAGATCGCACTATACACACGTGACCCGGGACATTTACCTTGCATGTCGGCGCAATCAGCAGCAACATGTATATAACCCACGCGGTGTTAAAGAGACAGCTCGCACAATGGGTCCAAGTAAAGTCAGTTAAATGTGTCCACTGCAGCTTGGTATACGCAACAATTGAAGATATTAGAAGAGATGTATTTTGCAGTATTCAACACGTATTTATACCGATTTCATCAGGCTCCAAAAATTCTTCAAAAAGAACACAAAGAATGGCCTTCTCAGCTGCCATAGTTCAACTCTTGCGTCATCACAACAGGGTGTTCAACCGCATCACCGTTTCCATTTAAAAAACGTTTTGCAACGTTTTGTCGGGGCTGAACGCAGCCCAGGCAAACCTTTGTTCTACATCTGTTGTTGAATATCACTAGTGTTTGTAAGAGGTTTTTCAGTAATACATATGAATGAATTTCACTAAGTTTGATCGATGGTTTTATTTCACTAGTGTTTGTAAGAGGTTTTTCAGTAATACATATGAATGAATTTCACTAAGTTTGATCGATGTTTTTATTTCACTAGTGTTTGTAAGAGGTATTTCAGTAATACATATGAATGAATTTCACTAAGTTCGATCGATGTTTTTATTTCACTAGTGTTTGTAAGAGGTATTTCAGTAATACATATGAATGAATTTCACTAAGTTCGATCGATGTTTTTATTTCACTAGTGTTTGTAAGAGGTATTTCAGTAATACATATGAATGAATTTCACTAAGTTCGATCGATGTTTTTATTTCACTAGTGTTTGTAAGAGGTATTTCAGTAATACATATGAATGAATTTCACTAAGTTCGATCGATGTTTTTATTTCACTAGTGTTTGTAAGAGGTATTTCAGTAATACATATGAATGAATTTCACTAAGTTCGATCGATGTTTTTATTTCACTAGTGTTTGTAAGAGGTATTTCAGTAATACATATGAATGAATTTCACTAAGTTCGATCGATGTTTTTATTTCACTAGTGTTTGTAAGAGGTATTTCAGTAATACATATGAATGAATTTCACTAAGTTCGATCGATGTTTTTATTTCACTAGTGTTTGTAAGAGGTATTTCAGTAATACATATGAATGAATTTCACTAAGTTCGATCGATGTTTTTATTTCACTAGTGTTTGTAAGAGGTATTTCAGTAATACATATGAATGAATTTCACTAAGTTCGATCGATGTTTTTATTTCACTAGTGTTTGTAAGAGGTATTTCAGTAATACATATGAATGAATTTCACTAAGTTCGATCGATGTTTTTATTTCACTAGTGTTTGTAAGAGGTATTTCAGTAATACATATGAATGAATTTCACTAAGTTCGATCGATGTTTTTATTTCACTAGTGTTTGTAAGAGGTATTTCAGTAATACATATGAATGAATTTCACTAAGTTCGATCGATGTTTTTATTTCACTAGTGTTTGTAAGAGGTATTTCAGTAATACATATGAATGAATTTCACTAAGTTTGATCGATGTTTTTATTTCACTAGTGTTTGTAAGAGTCATTTCAATAATTAAGGCCTAAACGGCTCCTCATATTTTAAAGCTCTATATTTCACTGTAACTCTGATTTTGGGTGGTAGATAATTATGTAAATAAAGTATTTATTCAAGTAAAAGAATGAGATACTCACTGACACTGAATGACTTTGTAATGGGCTTTTTGCGGTCGATCACTAGTTGATAATGTCCAGTGAGTTCAGATGTGATGTTTGTGATGGTCAGATCTCCAGTCTGAGGGTTCATCTTCAGTCTGTCAGTAAATCTCACATCATGGTCATAAACTGGATCACTCCTGAACTCTCTGTTGATTTTAGCTATGCGTCTGCCTTTAAACCTCCACATTATCACATCTTTACTCTGTAGTTCAGTAAGATTAGTGTGTAGAGTCACAGAACCTCCATCATTCACTGTCACTCTCTCAGTCTCATCACCAAACACACCTGCAGACACAAACAGTGAGAGATTAAACATACTGAAACAGTAAACATAAAACTGAAATCTTTGAGTGTTGACTAGAAAATCTCATGTTTTAACCTCATAAGCTCTCTCTCTGAATGTTAGTTAGTTAGTTAGTTGTGATAATTAGTCTCCCCAATTAACACATTAACCAGCTGATGAGTTGAATTGGGTTTTCCAAACTGGGAGACATTTAAAACATTCTGGGAGGGGAGTCCCGAGGACTGGAGTTGGGAAATAATGGCGTAGCTGAGGTGAAGATGGAAAGCCTCCACTGCAGTGGACCCAAAGCACTGTGCCATAAAGGAGGAGGAACTCAACATTTTTCTAAACATGTTTTGCCCTGTTTGTATTGTTTTACTACTTACACAATTACTTTAAGTATTATATTTTTGTATTATTTAAAAAACACAGCATAGTTTTTAAATGATCCCGCCAGATCCCTACGCTTGCAAACGAACGACGTCTTGTAGTGCCATCCCAAATGAATATTTTTTTGCATGTTAAATCACACGTACCATTGAGAACATACAGCATAAGGAGAATGCGCAAAAATAATGCAAATCCATTTCAATAGAGCATAACAACACGACGATCCATGGCAATACAGCATAACGAGAACGCGCAACAGTACTGATGATCCATAGAGCGTAACTCAGATGCACGCAGCATTAATGAATGACATGTACGGACTACGTGCCTTTTATCTTGCCCACAAAGAAGTTTGTTAAATGTATAAACTAGGGCTGCACGATATATCGAAAAATGATCGTTATCTCGATAATAGTATATGCGATATCCATATCGCAGAGAGTTGCGATAAATTAAATTTGTTTCATGTGTCAATCATTTGTGTGTTGCGTGCTTAGATTGTCCAAATTGGACCAATCAGAAGGGGCATTACTATCTTTATACCCGCCTGTCATGGCTCTGCTTCCTTAGTCATGTTTTTCTTGGTCCTGTAGCAGAGCCATGGCAAAGCTTTTGGTTATGTGTGGAGAGAAACATGTTATTGTCCTTTTGACAATAATATACGTTATCTCCAGTGTCTTGTCATTGGCCCCATTCCTCTCGTTTCCTCGTTATATTTCCCTGAGTGTTTAATTACCCACACCTGCCCCGTGTCGTTATCCTTTGTCTGTCTTCCCTATATAATACCCTCATGTGTCATTGTCCTGTGTAGGTCATTGCGTGTGTATGTACTACGTCGTGTGTGTGAATCGTGCCAGTCGTTGTTCCTGTGTTCCTGTTTCTATAACCCAGTCCTGTCTTAGTAAGTGTTAGTTTAGTTTCTGTCAAAGTGTTGTCTAGTTTATTGTTTAGGTAGTCTTGGTCTTGTTGCTCGTTTTATTATTTTGTTATCTTTTCGTTCACCCCCTCGCGGGTGTTTTTGTTTCTTTGTATTTATAATAAAGTCTTGTTTGTTAACCCCTTCACCGCCTGCCTGCATTTGGGTTCTCTTCTGCCAATCCGTGACACCGCCAAGTAGGTGCTATAATACTATTGGCTAGATCGCGGGCCAAAAGGTGAACCTAGTGGCTCAAAGCAGAGAGCGGAAAATAAATATGGCAGGAATAGAGACGAGCGAGGAAAATGACAGCGACGAACTTGTGCCTAAAAAGAACGGTACGTTACGTCTGAAATATGGCAATATTTTGCAGGGTTCGACATTAACGCTTGTCCGGGAGAAGTGAATGTTTTGTATTGGCAAATTTTTCTTGCCCGACAGGACAAGTACCTTGAAAAAAAATTAATAACAACAGTGCGACATATATGTACAGTAGAATAATACGAATTGAAGTGAGTTTGTCGTGGTTGTGCTTGTTTGTGCGTAACAATAATCAGTAGTGCACTGCACTGAGTCCATGTAACGTACGTTAACTAGATACGAACGCGGAATCCTGTTATTTCAATGTCAACTGGCTGTTCTGCGTGTCTGAGTGAATTATGTGCACAGTTTAACATACAACACGAGTGATGGTCGAGGATTTATCTGCGTCTGCACTGTATGAGGATATGAACACATGAACTTCATCTCCAGAGTTCTGAGAGTTCATTTTACGAGCGCTTTACTGTTTGAGTGAAGCTATTGGCAAACACACAAAAACTTGAGCCTTCCCAGAAAACCCGTCAAAATAAAAGTCCTGTTGAATTGAACACACACTGTAAAAATAAGAAAAAAAAATTAACAAATACAAAAAAAATTTTTTTAGCCTGAATTAAATTTAATTACATCAGAAGAATATCTATTACCTGTTTATTTCAGTATGATAATTACATATATAAATAATAAAAAAATAGCTAATAAAAATAGCATTTCTCTAGGAAATGTTATATCGCAAAAGAAATATCATTATCGCAATATTCAACAACAAAATCGCATATCGCATATTTTTTCAATATCGTGCAGCCCTAGTATGAATTAGATTATGAAAAATGATGTGTAGATTGTTTTATTAGTCAATGCCTTTCGCCAAGTAGTGGGGACACAGTCAACCTCCTGTCCCACCCGCAATTACGCATAAGCATTGCAGGGGGATACCGAATTTATGTTTGTATAACGTGGAATCTACGGTTCCATTGGCCAATTCCTCTGTCCACATGTCTCGATCTCCTCAGCGCCATCACAAGCCCCTAGTGGCAACTCCTAAGCACTTGAGAGACCTCTCCAGCTGTCTTAAATATAGCTTTAAGAAATTTCTGCGAGGTGGTGGACTGAAGTCAGATTGTAGAAAGTAAATGTTAGAAGAACGATTAAGTATTGATGCCCCACACGTTTAATTTCACTCCATATCATACGTTACCGTTAGATCCCCGTTATCATGACGATTAAATTCAGCAATGTTGTTTGCACTTGTACTGAGTGTTTCATAAACATATTGCTAAATCCAACTCAAATCAAAATTCAATCAAATTTTTTTATCAACGTTGTCTCACCATCACATTGTCCACTGCAGGAGTGCACGACAAGGAGATGGCCCGACTGCATGAAATAGGGGATAGCATCAAATACCCTATTATTATAATATTAAAATATTTAATTTATAAAACATTTTCCTTAAGTGTATACCATCAAATGTCAAAATCTGTAAATACAGTCATTAAGGACCATCATTACTCTCTATGTCCTTGTCATCAGTTCTTACTTTAATGGTGTTTATAACAAAACTGTAATGAAGAAAAATGTGCTCTTCTATAGAGGGTATGCACGTGTCGTCGCTTTCCCATGTGAACACCACGTGAACATGCCGGAACGCGCCCCCTTGAGTGGCAAAACACTCAGCAAAATGGAAGGTTTCAATACCAGGAAACGCAATTTCGTGCAACAATTGAGTGTCCAAGAACAGCTGATTCATTTGTAAGTCGTAAGGTAGTCGTAAGGATCACCGTCGAGTTCAGCAACTAATTGCAAGTTTTATTCCCGGTTTCTTGGTTTCTCCAATTGAAAGCAGCCATTTTGTTTTTGCCACTGAAGGAGAGCGTGTCCCAGCGTGTTCACGTGGGAAAGGGACGTCATGCATACCCTCTATTACATTTATGTCTTCAAAGTCTTGAAGTCAAGACCCCTTGCAGTTGGTGGTATGATTTCACTAAGACCGCCCAAATGTATACGCAAGTAAGGTGGGCGTACCTGTCAGCCCAACTGCTTTGGAACCTAATGTTCCAAATATGGTAAGAGGCGTTACATTTCCCTCACACGCTTGCAGTATTTGACCAATCACTACACACTGGTTAACTGGCCAATCATAGCACACCTCGCTTTTCAGAGCCATGAGCTTTGTAAAAAATCTGCACGTTTCAGAGAGGCGGGGCAAAGAGGAGATACAAACATGCACGGTATGTGGAAAATACAGCGTGCTTGAACCTTAAATCGTGTATACACATTGAATTACATCTAAAACAAACCATAATATTCGTTTTAGCCGTGTCATATGACCCCTTTAAAGTTTGACACGTTACCATAGCAACACTATTTAAGATATCATAAAAATATCTTTATTTTTATTTTCTCTCTTTGTTTTATTGCTGTTTATTGTTTATTTATTTTGAATTAAAATGTTTGATTGTTCGCCGGTTCCCGCCTCCTTCCTTCCTTCCTTCACACAGTGCATCGTAATATCGAATTGAACCGAATCGATGCCATGATAATCGTAACCGAACCGAACCGTAACACTAGTGTAGGTTCACACCTCTACCATATGTAATCAACATATAGTATATTGAATGGTACATTGAACTGTTGTCATATCGTTTTGTCTTTGTATAACTATAATAACTATAAACCAGAATCAGAACGAGCTTTATTTGCCAACTGTACACACGCACAAACACAAAAAATAGGAAAAAAACAAAAACATAAATGCATAGTATATAAATACATAAGATGTAGGGCTGCTCGATTATGACAAAAAACATAATCACGATTATTTTGGCCAATATTGAAATCCCGATTATTTAACACTCATTAACTTTTAAAACAACATAGAAAATTAATAACTTGGCTTTTAAACTGTGAATTCAACTGAAAAAGAAATGTAAAGAAATAGCACAGCTGAACCACTGTAAGGAAACGGGTGCGCTGTGGATTTATACCACAAGAAAAGAGAGGATCCTTGCAAAATGGAATGTGGCACAATAATCGTTTTACCTCGATTATTTTGTTTTTGTAATTGTTGAAGGCCAAAATTGACGATTACGATTAATTTTCGATAAATTGCACAGCCCTAATAAGATGTAAGAGGAAAAGTTAATTACAGATCTGCAGTTAATACTGCATATTAAAACGGTTCATACTGTGCATTTTACAAACATAAACAAAATTTAAACTGTTCTGCCAAAGTGATATTGAGAATAGTAAGGGGAGGGAGTGATGAGGGTTCCTTGTGCACGCACGCACGCACAGTGTTATTAATATTTAGAAACTGTTCATTGCTCTTTTCTAGACACAAAAGCAAAAAAAGCGAATAAGAGAAAGTCGAGGCACGCACGCACACACACGCACGCACGCACGCACGCACGCACGCACGCACGCACGCACGCACGCACGCACGCACACACACACACACATACAGTGTTATTAATATTTAGAAACTGTTCATTGCTCTTTTTTAGACACAAAAGCAAAAAAAGCGAATAAGAGAAAATCGAGATGGTCCCTAAACTGAGCGTGAACAAGAAACCGGAAAATTAAAGAGTCTTTTAAGGTGGAGCGGATAGCGTCAATACGAAGCTGCGAATAAGAAGCTGGATTCAGCCTCGTCAGCTCAAGTATGATCTAAATCCAGTGGCGTAACTTTGTTTTGAAAAGTGGTGGGGACAAAGACGAAACAAACAATACTTTAATAATTTTTTTCTGTAATATCTCGTTGGGAATATTCATGGGCGTCACAAGCGGGAAAAATGTAGGTGATTCTGTATAAAAAAATCTTATTTTCACTTATTACTACGGGCATTGCCAGATAGGCTACAAGTATACAACAAACTTTCTAAATGTTGTTTTGAACTCATGAAATTACAAAGTTGTGACTTTTTCCATTTATTGGAGTTTTCTATCAAGTATCAAAATGTAATTAATCTTGCGATAGACGATAGCAACCGCATGTCGAGAACAATAAGGACGAATATATAGCACCAAAGTGCAATTAAGCGCAAAATGTTTGGTACATGTATGACTTGAACAGCCATTTTCAAATATTTTCATCATTTTATTAAAAATAAATACCTTTACAATCTGATATGTGAAAAAGTTCAGCAAACAACAGTCCTGTACCCACGACGACATGAATCAGGTAGCACTTGCTTTACGCTCTACGCCACCGGATCAGTTAAATTTTGTTGCCTTTCTTACATTTTGTCTATTCTAATCTGAAACTGATGGGAGAAATTAGTATAAATAGCCTCTGCTTACAAAGCGGGCTACTTGCACGGTAAATAGACTCTCCATATTTTTTATTTCTTCCAATAAGTGGTGGGGACAAAATTGACTTTGGCAAAAAGTGGTGGGGACATGTCCCACCCGTCCACCCGCAAATTACACCTACAGTATGTCTAAATCACCCAATGTATGCGGTTGTGGCTAGAAGGGATATAGCTACGGCCCCAAATGTCACGAAATCTCATCTGATGAGCGCTGTTTTCATCTTTATCCTACCCCTAAACTTAAAATCTTGCGAGATTTTGCCTATTTCCATGATTCACCATAAATTGAATGCCTCACCATGGCAACACCACTTGAGATATCAAAAATCTGTTTGCAATTTAGCACCTTTGATAACTTTACAATATGTTCACTAAATTTGGTGACAGTCGGATAAATTCACTAGGAGGAGTATTTAAAAGTTCACCACATGCAATTGTCAAAAAATCCACCTTAAATCCAAAATGGCCAACTTCCTGTGGGCGGAGCTAATGACTGTAATTTAGAAAGTTGTTCTGTCAGGTAGACAATATGTGACTGTAAATTAAACTAACCCCATGGTAATTACATGAAATTACAAGCAGTTGGACTTGACAGTGATCCTTATGAATTCCTTACAACTTAAAAGGAATCAGGTGTTCTTGGACACTAAAATGTTGAGGGAATTGTATTTCCTGATATTGTAAGCAGTCATTTTTGCAGTGTTTCAGCAGTGTTTTTGCCACTCAAGGGGGGTGCGTTCCGGCGTGTTCATGTGGTAAAGTGACGACACACCATACCCTCTATTGGGAAACCCTAGCTGTGTCTCATTTCGGAAGGCTGTGTCAACAACCTGACAGAAGAGGGAGGGGTCGCAGTGGGAATTTAGGTGCGTAGCTACGGGACCTGGGCCCACCCAGTCAGCTGCCTGCAGGGTAGCCTAATAAGTGAATTATGTGGAAATTATCACAAAAGTTGACCTATAAAAATAAATTGTATTGTTTCTTGATTCTTGTTCGCCATATAATCAAATCTATCGATCTAGGAACTGATATAGAAGAGCAGGCTAAGTTGGCATGTATTCCAGTGGCGTAGCCAGGAATCACTATCATTAGGTTATTATTATTTAGACGTACGCTTTTTATTAGTCAGGCTATCGTAGGAAATTGTCAAACGAAAATAAATGCTAATGGTTTAGGCTGTTTAGTGCAAATATACGGAGCCTGAATACAAATTACAACGGAACACAGTTAGCAGATATATTTGTGCAGCTAACGAATGCAAAAAGCATTGGATATTGAGGTATGGCATGTTCAGTAGACTATATTACTTGATATAATTATAATAAGCTACATTATATGCAGATTTTTCGTATCGAAAACAGGGCTCTCAAGTTTTGAACTGAGTTCAGAGTGAGATTTTGGCGGCAGTGGGGGTTTGGGTGGGGACGGGGGTCTGATCTGAAAAATGTGACACATAAATTTGTACAAATAAAAAAATATTTATTTAATTCATCATTTCTTAGTGCAGGTTTGTGTGTGTGTGTGTGTGTGTGTGTGTGTGTGTGTGAGAGAGAGAGAGATAATGGTTAGTGTTGTTTATTGTAGGTGTTGGTAGCATGTTTTGAGGCCTTCAGCACAGGGGTTGGTGGCTCTCACTTGAAACACTGTGGTTCCAGGCCAGCCATTTTCACTGTCATGATAGATGACAGAGTTCCATCCAGTGCCAAGCTGTTCCTGGTTTTGGTTTTATTTAGTCCGACCATGGAGAAAACCCTCTCAGCGTCTGCATTTGAATGAGGGAGCACTAACACTAATGTAGCTATTTTAGAAAGCCTCCCAAACTGGCTGCCAACATGCCTGCTTATGTCCCTCACGCCTTGATGGGCACAGGAGTTCTCTTGTCTACAGACTGAGCACCAGTAGAAGGAGCTGGTGGTTCCCATTGTGATGTATGGCCATCGGGTTGACCACTCCTTCTTAAAGAAACACCTATAGGTGGTTACTTAATCCTCTCTTTTTCCCTGTTTCCAGTGGGTCCTCCACAGTCTCTTCCATGGACTCATCCTCTACTGACACCCTAGCTGTCTCCTCCACTGCCTCATCTACTGTCTTCTCCACAGTCTCCTTCTCTGACCTGGCCACCCTTTTAGGGAGCTGATCCTTTAGAGCGAAGCATGAAAGAATGCTCATTTGCCTCTTCCCTGACATCTTTGAAATAGACAAATGTAATATTTAATACTATACATTGTCTGGATAAAATATAATGAAATAGCCTAGGCCAAAGGTTTTCACAATGTGAAATGTGTATAATAGTTTTTTCTTTCCTTTTCTTTCCTTCTGAATCAGAACTAATACTAAACAAGTGTCAGAATAGCTGCTGAAATAAGCAGGGATGAACACATGGTGTAGTTGCAGCTAGCAAAGGGATTCACTTTAAAGCTGACTGTATACTGTTTAAGATATATATTTTCAATTACTGAAAGTTTTTATGTTAATTAAAATGTCACTATGACAATGTGGACAGTGAAGCTTGACAACATTTAACTACAAACACATTATGTTGAAAACTAGGAAAAATAGTGCAGATACTTACTGTGTGTGCTGCAGAGATGGGAAGTAACGAAGTACAAATACTTCGTTACTGTACTTAAGTAGATTTTTCTGGTATCAGTACTTTACTCCACTATTTATTTTTCTGACGACTTTTTACTTTCACTTCTTACATTTTTACGCAAATACCTGTACTTTCTACTTCTTACATTTTTAAACCAGGCTCGTTACTTTAGTTTTAATCTGTATTTGATGCACAATCAATATTATTTCTTGTCATTGCGTGACTTTTTCAACCTAATGATAGGTCTGCCTAAAAGCCGAAGCGCTGTGTGAGGTGGCCACTAGCCAATCAAATGTAAGAAGGCGGGAGTTACTGTTTACAGAGCAAAGCGGTGACCAATCAAATCAAAGAAGACGGAGTAACCGTTCTCAGATCTCGAGCGTGATATTCTGCATCATGTGGTGACTCGTGAATGGTAGGGTTTTTTAGCGCGAAAGGACCAGATTTAAAATATGTAATTTAGCTATTGAAGCGGCCGCAATGCCAAAGTGCCTAAATATAATTGCACAGTAGTAAGTGGGAGGATGACTCAAATCTCACAATGTGAATTACACATGTGGTGAGAGACGACGCAAGATTCTTTTAAATATAACTGTAATTGAAATCAGAGCACAGTTAAACGATTTAATAAAGTCAAACTGAAAATGGGATTATACTACTTCTGTCCAGCATCAGCAAATCTTTTCAACTTTACAGACTTTAGTCTGGCATACTCGTCTTTGACAGCTACTGGATTTAAAACAGTTTTGCAAAATTTTGCATGTTCTACAAACATATACTTCACGAAAGATGTACTGTAGTTCTGTCAGAAGTTAAGGCAGCTCGTTAAGGTAAGCGCATTATTGTTGCTGTTGTTCATTAGTATGTATGAATTGCATATTTTTTGCTATCGTGGTGTGTGCGTTAAGTTCATGAACGAGTGAAAAATATCTGCTCATTGCGTTGCTTTCCGATTATAGTGGGCACTTTTGCACAAAATGCGTAATTTCCTGATTGCCGCTTTGAAGTGGTTTCTGGACATATCCTATTAGTCTTATTTTCTAATTTTCTTAATGCATTTGCCTTTTTGATCTGTTTGATCTATTTTCCTGTTTTTATTATATTTTTTCATCTGTCATAATTAAATTATAAGGAAATAAAAAATGATCCTTATCAACGTTGATTGACATTGCAATAAAATACTATCACATTATTTTGGAGTTAAAATTTTGGGCTGGTTTTTGTTGGAGTGAGTAGGTTTTAGTGAGCCTTTGGGCTGGAAATCGTCCACCTAATCTAGCAACACTGACATCAGTTTTAATGTTGAACGAGTGTAACGTACAATGTAAGAGGCTAAAAATTTAATATTTTAAAGCGAGGCATAATTTCAAGAAATGTGTTTAACCAATCGAGAAAAACAGTAATGGTTACCAAGTAAATTGACTTGCCTAATTAATTATCTCTTTATTTCTCAGTTTTCTCTTTTTGACAAGATCTCCCAAGTGTCTACAACCTTTGTATAATGATATGTCCATGAATGGTCTGTGCTTAAAATTTAAAGGGACAGTTAATCTAAAATTGAAAGCAGTGAAATTCTGTTATAAAATGTTTTGACAATCACAGTACCAAACAGTCATTTCCTGGCTATTACGCATCGCAGACATAGGCTAGTAGTCTAAGAAGCTGCCACGGACCAAGGCGGAAGGCAACACAAAGAATAGCTAAAATTATGGTTGAGAACTTGAGACAAAGGGAATTCTGTCACAATTATTATCAATAGCTTGTCCTTTACACTCTTATCTTACATCATAATTGTTTTATAAATTTGTGTTTTTTTCCACTACCTAGGTAGTGGCAAATAGATTTATTCCATCAGTCTTTTTTATGCTTGTGTTCTACATAATGGTAGTTCAGTTGTGAGGTACGAGCGTGACTCTAAAACAGGTAGTAGTATTGGCTACTTTTTACTTAAGTACATTTTAGAGCCCATACTTTATACTTTTACTTGAGTAAACAAGTTTAGTCAGTACTTCAACTTTTACTTGAGTACTTTTAAACATGAGTATCTGTACTTCTACTTAAGAGTACATTCCTCGAGATCATAAAAAATACATTTCATGAAGTGTTTAATTTTGCCGTGTTTGAATGTAAGCAATCTGCCAAGTTGTAAATCCGAAGGTGAACGAATAACAAAGTTATTAGCTTATAAAAAAGGTAATCGACTCTGAATCACGCGAACAAGCCATGACCTGTCCGAATCTTTAACCACAATGTACCTACGTCACTAGAAAAATCCCCGCCTACTGACTGCGAAAACTTAACTCTCCCCTCCCCAAACACTGTACTAGCTCGTTCGTGACGTGTGCATCATGTCTAAGAGAAGCTGTGTTCTATGTAGTGAAACTAAGTCAGTCTTATTTTCACTACCAAAGGAAGAACTTCTGAGGAAAAAATGGTTACTATTTATTTTTCAAACGACACCAAAGGAGTATAAACCGAACGTTTTACTTTGCGCGCGTCATTTTACCGAAGATTGCTTCATCAATCTTGGCGCCTTTACTGCAGGATACATTAAACGTCTTTCCTTAAAAGATGTTGCAATACCAACTTTATTTGGACCTGTAAGCTCCACCGAATCACAACCTGTAAGTGTGACTCTTTATTTTTGTCTTTACTTAAAATTAAATTTGTGTGACGTTATCTCATGTCTGTGTTTAGCTAACGTTACCGTTATTTTTGGGGTTGTTACTGTTTGTTTACCTAACGTTAGCTATAAACTCGTTGCGCTAATGTAAGTGTTCAACCATATTAACTCGCAAAGTCTTTATTTCAAGAACTGCGTGGTGTACTATAGTTATAATAACATCTGAAGATACGAACACCGTACACTGTATGCCGTGATAACTAACTGTTACAAGAGAAGTGTCTAAAACAGTCCTTTTTCTTACTGGCATCTGTATAAGGATTAAAGAATGATTCGTCAGACTCGGGCTCGAACTGGTAAGGTAAAATCGACGCCATCTCTCTCTATACACTGTTAATATCCAACCACCTGCAAACCGTAATACAGCAGTAATGATAGGCGGTCCATTTGCGACACATGCTGAACGCGTTTGACCAATCACAGCAGACTAGACCATTTGACCAATCACAGCAGACTAGACCATCTGACCAATCACAGCAGACTACACTATCTGACCAATCAGATCAGACTACGCTGGCGGAAAGGCGGAGATTACACAGATGAATCGCGGAACGAATCATTTGAGAGTCAGTCAAGAAGTAAGGTAATAAAAACTGCTTATTATTACGAAATAATAGTATTTTTACATCATGTATGTACATAAACTTGTTGTCGGACACTCCATAAACCAAAATAAGCCCTTAAAAATATTGAGGAATGTACTCTTTAAGTAAAGGATGTGTGTACTTTTGCCATCTCTGGTGTGCTGCAGATGTTTTAACCTCTACACTGAGGAAAGGCAGAATGGGGGAGGGGCTGTCACTGAGGACATCAGACAATTTCTTAAAGGGGCGTTTACCCCAAAATGACAGGGTAGACAGCAATTACAGGGACGCATGCAAAAAGCTTAATATTATTATGAAAATAGAATATAAATTATCCAAATTATTTGTTTTATTAAATACATTGTTGAGGACAATAAGAACATTCAAAAAATATTTTAATTTTGTGCAATGTTTCCACTTTTTACACTCACTGCAGTTAGCTTAGTGTGAGGGACATGCCAAAATCACATACACCGAATCAAAGAAAATGGTATAAAATGATAAAACACATTTTAAGAATCTTCTTATTGCAGTTGTATGTGTGTAAATATTAGGACATTTATAATAAAACCTCAAAATGTCATTATTTTACATTATGTTCACGATGGCTCAGTGTTTCTGACGAGGACACCAAAAGGCACTTTATATTGATAATGATCCATCTGAATTAATGTCGTGTTGAGCGAGCCTGTCAATCACAGAATGTGTCGTTGGAATCAGAATGTAAACGTTGTTGTTGCGGGAATATCTAAATCTTACCCGGAAACAGCAATGCTATTTTCTGATTGGCTGTTCTGTAGCTATTTTTATTTGATTAGCTGGTACGCGGCAGGGCCTTCTGAAATGGGGAACTCACTTGATTCTTCTAATAGCGGCGCAACTTCGTGGGAGTTATCCTGGAAATTTCTTTGCGTGAGAAATACAAGGTGTGGCGTGTGAACGGTTGAAATGGGTGTGTCTCACGGGCCCTGCGAAAACATACAGTGTGTGTGAGTGCGAGGGTAACGTTGCAGAACAGAAACCTTTCGAGCTCACGAATGAAGGAAAGACCCGTTAATAACCAGTGTGTTGAAGAAGAGTTGCTAAATGAACTTACCGTTGATGAATAAAGAGACAATAACTAGTAAACGAGTTTTCATGATGGGTGACGCACTTAGAAAACACTACCAAAATATGTAAAACCGACACAAATATACTGATATACCGATGAAGATATCTAAACGACTGCCAAACAAAAAAAAGACTACGTAACTATAAATGCTGAAAGTGAGGTACAGTTTAAACAGAATAGAAAAGAAGCGCTCTCGTCATAAAGACTACTGCAGTTCCAGTGCAGCAGCGGGATGTGTAATTTCCGCCCACAAGATGTCCTCGCTGTATGGAAGGCCAACAGGAACAAAACGCGTGAAACTAACGCGTTAACACACTACTATCCAGCTGCAGGCCCGCAGCCAGAGGTCGCCTTAACCGAAAATTCTCCGTCATTGACGGATTTTTTATACCAGTGACGGAAAAATCTGAAGGCCTTCCGTCATTTTGAGGGATTACAATTAAGGCAGTTTGTAATTCCCCTTTTTGTCAAGTTGGTAGCATCCAATGTTTCCTTTCATCAGAACGTGATCGTAGGGACGCGTACGTTTCCAATTCATTAGGCTACTCATAAACGCCTCGTCCATTCAGGAAAACCCACGCGAATTTGTTTCGCCATAGCTTCAAAACGAACTGAAAATCTTAATGCACTTTTTATAACACAGCGATCTCTAACGTTGTTTATGGATCTGATTCTGCAAAGCATGCATTTGTCATGCAACCCGGACATCTCATCAATCTGCGTATAAATAACACGAGTTTACGCTTTCCGATTGCATGTAATCAGACCCTCTCGTCGCGTGCTCTCATACACACACAGGCGCGCACAAACCAGTGGTGCGATGTTTACAGACTTTTTCCCTTCAGAGAGCGATAGCGACTAGCGTCATTTTGGATAAACCTTAACTTTCAGTGAGTGAAAAAATGTCTCTCTGCGTCTTCTCCATTCATGACCTAACAGCAGGGCCGGATTATCCAATGGGCATTATGGGCGCAGGCCCAGGGGCCCATGCACGCTTGGGGCCCAGGCAAGGGAAAACATTTTCACATAACAGCGTTTACGCCATATTCATTCTGCCGTGCGCTTCTCTCTCCCGCGCACATCGAGGTGCACACACAAAACAGTGTTTCTAAATTAGGAAGTCTGTCTTTTAATTTATTCACTTTTAGGAGCCCTCCAGCGGCTTTTGTTTAGAAGAAGCGCATAGCGACAAATCTAGCGACTTCTTGGATAAACCTTAGCTTTCATTCAGTGGGAAAATGTCGCCAGTGCTGCCCCGTGAGCGCGAGGTCTCTCTTTCCCGGCAGGAACCAGCAGCACCCGTACGACAGGTAACTTGTGAATAAAATGAGTACAAAACAGCGTTTCCAACAAACGGGTTTCCATCCAAAGTTGCCAATTTAGCTTATGCGCAAAATTGGAATATCGCATAAAATATTTGCGAATAAGCACCGTTTCCATCCAACTAGTCAACCGTCACTTCCTAATAAACTGGCACTAAATATCAGTAAGAAAAGTAAGAGAAGCCACTGAATATAATAGTTTTCAAATATAATAATACTTGCGCAAACAGACGATTAGAAAACTCAATAAATGCGGTGCTTTTGTGGATGCCTGCTGTTCGGGAAACATAGTCGTGATAGTTCTAAGAGGCCATTACAGAAATACTTGATGACTTTGCTCAGGCGTTTAAGAATGACCATCACAACATTTCTGATGCTGTGTCACAAGATCATTACACTGGTTAGTCAGGTTACACCGGCCGTCTCATAGTGTAGTTACGTGAGTTTTTGGAGGAATTTATTCGGCAAATGCGTTTCCATCTCCCATTATTCGCATAAACCTTTTTCGCAAAAATGAAAAACCACCTCAAGCGAGCATAAAAACTTTTTTTGCGAGTTAAGCGTTTTTAATTCGAAATTTGGCGTTTCCATCACTTTTGTGAATTATTTTATATTGATATAATGTTGATCAGTAACTGCCTTAAATTACCAATATTTAGCCTTCATTATTAGATAATCCACAGTGCTTTTACATACATTGCAAAATGTTTAAAAAATATATATGATGATGTCATAATATATATGCTAAAGAAGTATACTTATAATACTTGTTAATGTCGTTTACTGTAACACATTACACGCTTACATAATAACGCGAGTTGCGAGGTGCTTGTTACACAAATAAAGTTTAACAAATGGACAAATTACTCTTGTAGTATAATCATTGACATAGACTGCCCTGCCCGTTTAGTCTTTGAAAAAATGAAGATGGAAATACAGTATTTTAGAATTGCATTTAAGAATATTTTTAACAACTTTCTGTAATTTATCTGAAGAAAGTTCTTATATTTTCTCTTAAGAACAGTTTTGTGAAACAGCATGGCAGAGAGCAGGATGAGTTCTGTCCAGTTTTTGTTTATGTTGTGAAAAATTTATGTATATATTAAGTTATGTGTTTATCGCACTATTATATGCGCACTATTATGTGTCTTTCACATGTTATAATTGAAGTTTAAAATCGTTGTAGTATTCAATCATTTTGTGTGTTTTATTTCTGCAGACACTCTGCTTTCTTTTTAGATAGGTTGTTGTAAAGGGGCTTTGCGGCGACGCAGCTATGTTTATCTTTATTATTGGTTATTATCTCATGATTATTTTTATTTATTCAATGCATAGCTCATTTATTTATGGTTTGTGTGTTTGTGGTACGTTACTTTAAGGCACTTAACTGTTACTTTGTCAGTTTAGACAGTGAGTATTGGTGTTATGTATTTTTCATTTCAGCCAGAGATAACGACAATTCTAAGAGAGAAGAAAATACCTCAGCTGCAGCAGTGTACAAACTGCTGCAGCCTTTAACAGTGCCCCTTTTGCACAGTGGCAGTGGATGAAGAGGACAAGGAAATTGCCCTTCACAGTCTCACGGAGCACCTGGAAGGTTCCAGGGAGCCCTTTACATTTTTGTTTTTTCATTCCAGGAAGACATGCAGTATTTTTGTGTAAAACACATGATAAAATGGGACTGAAAGTAAACTTCTAAGTGTTTATTATTTCTGTTGCAATTATTGATATACTATACATCTATTAAAATGTTAAAAATATGTTCTGTTGAGTGTGTTTTGTTGAAATGTTTGTTCATATAAGAAATACAAGACTTTATTTTCTATTTGTGTGAATTCTGAAAAATAATGTATGTGACATTGAAAGTCTACACTTTGTCCCTAAGTGTTTGTTTCAAAATGAACAGATATTGATTATGAACACTAAGTAAATATTATATCTAGTAAAATAGAAAGCATTATGCAAATAATAACTACACAAAAATGTAGGTTATGCATTACCTAGCGTTTTCAGATATTGTACATAAGTCACCAAAATCTATGCGAAAATAAGAACATAAGCTACAAAAACTGTTGCAGGGCTCTAGACTAACTTTTTGCACTGGTTGCACTGGTGCGCCTAACTTTTTTTCTTAGGTGCACCAGCACAAAAGTTAGGTGCACCCAAATTTTCGACCGCATCGCATTTAACTTTTACCAGTTCACTTTTTTTTTAAATCACTGTCCATATAGGCAAAATTGACTTGTAAATGATTAACTAACAATCTGGTCAACATAAAGTTCTTTATTTGAAGCACAATTCTACAAGAAAGGTAACTTACTGAAAAAGTGTTGGTGCTTAAAGTGCTTCACTGAATTTAAACTTAAAACATCTCAAGATAAATGGACCAGGGCTTGACATAACCTGGGAGGTTGATGGCTCCGTGTCAGAGCATTGATTATGATTTTCGGACGGATCAGACCTTAACTTAACATTATTCACGAAAAAGTTGTCAATCGTTCTTTTCATCTTCTCTCATCATCCGCGCTACATCCACTCTGTTTAACTGACGGGCCTATAGGCTCCTCCCCTCTCTGTTTAACTGACGGGCCTATAGGCTCCTCCCCTCTCTGTTTAACTGACGGGCCTATAGGCTCCTCCCCTCTCTGTTTAACTGACGGGCCTATAGGCTCCTCCCCTCTCTGTCTGACTGCAGCACACGCATTTCACACGTACACACCAGAGGTTGCGCTAGACTTTTTTTATCGTCCGTCATTTTGACTGACAGGCTCGTAAAAAATCCGTCATAATCTATTATTACCCATTCTAGGGGTGCAAAGTGGCGTTAGGTGGTAATTAGTATGTTCGTGACGTCATCACACTGTACTTGCGTCTCGGTACTTGTTGTATTTTAATACAACTGAATGGCCAGTAAAGCCGTTGTTGTTTATATTCATCTATATATTTAATGTTTTAATGTTTATGTTCATATGTGATTCGATCTGGGAAAACCCAACACATGGTGCAAATTTATATATTACAGTTTTTGATACCATATTAAAGCCCTTTCCAAATCAGTTTTTATTTTGCTCATACCTTGTGTATGTAACAAAAGTTATGGGTGAGGTCGGATGAAGCGCTATGATTTTCAGGAACGGAATTTGGAGAAAAACGGGCTTAAAGTTAAGTGATGAAAATAAAAGCACAACAGTCCAGTATCACAAGGAAAAGTCACTTTAGAGTAGTAAAAGACTTACTCTAATAACAATTTAATAAAAAAAATCATTTCCTAGTGTTGAAGTCTAAAAATACTGTACAAGAATAAAACGAAAGTAAGGAAAATGGTGCGGGCACACTTAAAGAACGAGAGCTCTGCCATTATCACTACACAAGGAAACTAGCAAACATTACGGATAACAACTAATAAGCAGTGAAGCAAGCTTTACGTTGTTTATCATGTGCATGTGTTTGGACTTTTGATCATCCCTTGCAGGGACGTGCACAGACATTTTGAGGGGCATGGGCTCAAGTGGAAAAAAGGGCACTTCTCATATTTGTTTTAATTTTTTCCAAACAAAACGTTAAATATATTAAAATAACTATTTATATAAATCCCTCACACTCACCCAATTGTTTCATGTTGTTTCATTTTCCAACAAAGGTCTTCTGTAGAATTCACAAATTTTATCACAAGAACAGGCAACAACAAAGGAAATTACGCCACATTGTGTATGTTTTCTATGCTAAAGATTCAAGTATATATTTATGATAAATGAATGCACAAAGGAAAATGACATATTTTCACTAATAATTTATATATATAATATAATTTATTTTGGACAAGCTAATAAACAGTTTTAATTATTTTGGTGTTATTGGGACACCAACAATGAACTTCACACTAAACTGAAAAAGGCAGTAGGTGCTAATTTGTTATTTTACAGGACAAAAACCTGCAAAAATAATTAAAACACACTGCAAAAAGTGATTGACAAAATACAAAAATACAGCAGCTTAACTAATTATTATTATTATTAATACTATTATTGTTCCTATAATTACACTTACTGTACCACGCACGCACGCACGCACGCGCACACACACACGCACACACACACACGCACACACGCACACGCACTAATGGTGACAAGAACTTTGTTTCACATTTGAGGGAGGGCGGTTTAGATCTATCAGCGCATACACAACATATAAAATGGATAGTTATTAGACGAGGAGTCTGACATCAAACTTATCAAGTTATTGTTTAAGGCGGGACACTTAATGTACTGTTCAATTTTGAGATGTTGGTCTATTTTGCTTTCATGTCTTCTTTTGCTCTAATGGAAAGGACATTTCCAAAATACACATAAAGTTGTTTGTTTTAAGCCTTCCTCGTCTGTTTGCTTCTGTAGATTTCTTCTAAATTAACCCAAAACAAGCTGCATATATATCTGCATATGTAAACATAACATTTCAAGGGAAAAGACTCTTGATGAAAGTCATATTAACTAATAACTGGTGGTATGCTTTAGTTATTTTGTTTATCCTGTTCATCTGAATTGCCTGACAAATGTATGCAAGTTAGCACATTTTAATTATTAATGCCTGGTTTACATATCAATGAGGCGATTCTGATGACGTTTGTAGGAGCCATTTTGCTACTTACCACTAGGTGGCGTATGGTGACCTGTATATGAAGGCCAAACAATCATTGGCCTCAGGTGTGAGGTTGGTGGAGGAAGCTTACAGTTTTTGACCGTGTAAACGGGTAACTTAAATAAAGGAATTCTCTGCTTTTATTCTCAAGTTTATGGACCCTTTCTTTTACCACACACGTTAAAACTTGCTCACGTTAACCACACATGTCTATGTCTATGTCCATCACATATGTCTAGTCTGTAACAATGACGGGTGAAAACACGCACGTCCCTCCACGAGCATATCACGCTCTAATGAAGGGAAACGGGGAGTTACAAATTGCCCTCATTGTAATCTGTCAAAATGACGGACAGACGGCCTTCAGATTTTTCCGTCACTGGTAAAAAAAATCCGTCAATGACCGAGAATTTTCGGGTTAACGCGACCTCTGGTACATACGTACAAGAAAATCTGGACCACGGCCAAACAGAGAGGGGTCCGCCCTTCACTATCTCTGATTGGTTTAGAACACGATATGGGCCTAATGTGTGTCTGTTGTTGAATCACAGGGACACATACAACAGATACAATACTAATAATCCAATGTTTTATCATTCGTTTTTAAGGATAGTTATATCAGTGGTAAACTCACTGAGTCAACACATCAGTTTTTAGATTTCCCGATTAACACCTGATGATCCAAAATCTTGAAATGACAATCCGATTCACTCAGTTTTTATGCAGTTTGCACGGTTTATGGATTATAATTTTCCATTTTAACACTCTCACATAAGAACATGTCTCTCTGTTGCTCTGCGTCTGTCCTCCAACTGCGCGATGCTATCCGTAAACAGGAGGGGCGGAGCTAAAAAATACACTGCTCCGACTGTTTGTTGCTCATTTCTTAAACTAATTTCAGAAATACATATATTTATTTATGAAAAATTTACAACATATAGATGGGCATAATATTCTAGTCAAGCAATCTTGTAAACAATATGAACAATTATTTAACAAGGGTTACAATAACATGTGTTAATGTGATCTTAATTTCTGTATTGCACGTCACTGACATTTACCAGTTTTGACAATTTTTTTCCATTAAAAAATAACCAAAAAATAACCATCAGGGAACGTTATTTACTGGTTGCAAAATAATAGCCAAAAAATAACCATCAGGTAACGTTATTTTCTGGTTGCAAAAAAATAACGATCAGGGAACGTTACTTTCTGGTTATTTTCTGGTTGCAAAAAAAAAATGAATCATGATGCACTTCAAACCTTAGCATATTTGATATATAAATTTTTGTCTTTACAATTCCTCCTTGTTTATATACATTGTGTGACCATAGAACACTTTCTTTTCATTATGTTATAATTGGAACGATATCTCATAAAGATGCAAATTAGCTGTTGAGTGGACAAAGAACCTCTTCCCTGCTCAACTCTGATTGGTCGATTCAAACTCAGGTGGGCATGCCCTCTCATGAGGTTAAATATCGAGCCTGCTCTGAAAACCCTCTCTTCGTCTCTTCCTCTCTTCTCTTCTGCTCTAAAACTTGTTTCGTGGCGTCTCTTCGGAGACTGCCCTCTCCCCCCCACTGGGGGAGAAGAAGGAACAATGGACTCTGCTGCCACGTGGCTAGGCCATGCGGTCGATCACGAGGCCCGCAACTTTCGGCAGGACTTGCTTTCTGAAACCTTTTGAACAATTCCATCTCTACACGCGCATACGGATATCGGTCCAGCACAGAGCTTGCAAGTATCGGTTTCTATTTATAGAATAGCTGCGTTAAGTCTGTGCCTCTTTGTTAAAGATGATTTTTATTGGTATTCAGAAATCCCTGCCATGCCCTCTCTCTCTCTCTCTCTATCTCTCTGTCTCTCTCTCTTTCTCTCTCAGGCGCTTACTACCGCATTTGTGTTTCATGTAACGTTATTTGTTTTTTTATGCGATCGGGATTGTTTTGTTTACCATGTAGAGTAGAGTTTAATAAACAACCATATACAGTATATTCATTTGTGATGGGTTTTCTGTATTCATGCTCACAAGTCTCGATTTATGCTACCTTTGCTCTAAATCCTGTTTGGTAAAGTCACGTTACTTATGGCCGTGAGATAATGTGAAGTATATAATATCATCGAGGCACTTGCTGGACGAATGCATACAAGTATTGTTATGCTTTATATTACTAATCAGAGACCGTAAAATATGTATATTTGATCACGGTTATTATACGTATTTTCCTTTGAGCTAAACTAATTCCTTGACTGAAATTGATGTTTTAAATAACTAATTTCATGGATATGATCTTGAAAGATCTGGTGGAGAACCATATTTGGTGAGCTTTGCTCATCAATATAATAACGTTAGCTAAAACCGCTACATAAGCATACACAGTCAGCTTCCTTTTGAGGGTTAACGGACTGGCTTGGTAGTGTTACCAGATGTGTGAAACAAAATCTTTCATCGCGAGCCTAACGTCCCGATGCCAAATAACAGAACGTAACATTCATAAATAAAATAACCCAGCCAACATTGGTATGTGGGCCCCATGTGGGTTATATCTGGGCGACATGGGCTCCACATGGGCATGGGATAAAAAAGGGCAAAATATATGGGCCCCATGTGGGATTACAAATGTGGGGCCCATATAGGTTTGCCCTTTTGGGACCTTTATGGGCTGCATGTGGGCACACGGATTTTATGCTTAAAATACATACTATGCCTTTAAACTCCTTTAAATGTGTACATTTGAACATTGGTATGTGGGCCCCATATGGGTTTTATCTGGGCGATATGGGCTCCACATGGGCATAGGTTTAAGATGGGCAAAACATATGGGCTCTGTGTGGGATACCAATATGGGTCCCACATAGCTTTGCCCATATGAGACCTTCATGGGCTCCAAGTGGGCATATGATTTCATGCTTAAAATACATTATGCATTTGAACTTTTTAAAGTTCTTATATTTGGTTGATAATCCTTTTAACATACAAATATCTCAGATATTTAGGCTGATTTTGTTATATATTTAATGCAAATGGTCGGAGTTTCTGGAATATTTTTGTTAATTCATTCAATAGGCCTGTATCAGTATTCACTGTCCTAACTGTATGAAAATCAACCACGATAGATAAATGCAGATATCCAGGTCAATTTACATGAGTCTCACAAGCGACGTTCTTGCTCAATGTGATAGATACTTTCGACTTCGTACTTAGCTGCGCAGACCGACCGGCCTACGTCACACTACCGCGAGATCGATCAGGAAGCACTTGCCTAGAAACGATGTCGCGGTATCTTGATGTCATAACCCGATTGCTTTGCGCAGGTGATGCATGGAGTCGAGCACACCCCTGACCGAGAACACTTTGTTCCGCTTGACAAAGTAGTTCTCCTGAGTTTTGGTAGATTTTTCTTATATCACATAATTAAATATTATTTTGTTGAAAATGTTTAATGTTTAAATGACAGCTATGATTTAAATCAAATAAATAAATCAAACTACAGAGGAGTTTCTCTATCGGCGGAAGGATATCTTTGGCAGAGCAGTGGCGCGCTGGCAACTCCACCGAGCAGCAAGTTTATCGAGTCGGGACTGGAAATAATCAAAAATAAGAAGGTAAAATTCATATTTTCTTAAGCGTGTTTTTGTTATCCGTGTTATCAAGCACCGGGAACCCTGTTTTGACCGTCATTTTCCTTTGCATTTTGTAAGCCTGCGTGTACCTGCCATTTTTCCACCTGAGGTAAAATTGAATTGACTTTACCACAGCCTATGACGAGTGACACTAATTTACGATATTTAACCATTTAATGCCATTCTTTTTAATTCCTCAGACGTGTAAAGCTCAAAAGGCTGATGTCAGAAACGATGTAACGTTAGGACATAAATTGTAATCTGTTCTGAGACCAGATTTATGCAGCCCGCGCTATCGTTGTCTGCAGCCTGTGTAGTGCTAGAATGCTAGTTCCCATTACATTTTAAATACGTTAATGTGTTCTTCAAGAACCTTGTTTTTTACTGACAATGTACATCATATAACACGGATTTGTTGTATTTGCTTTGTTTGCGTTATATTTCTGGTTCGTGTAGTGCTAATTATAAATGAAAAGCCTTTGAGGGTTCTCAGCGTAACGTTACCAGAGAGTGATTGACAGCACGACGTGATAATGTCCCACCACTTATAACAATGTATTAAAATATGGGTGCATTACTAAAAAGCACAAATCTCAGGACATGACAAAATTTCTCCAGGATTTAAAACCCACTCGGACCCCAGGGGGTTAAATGATTGATCTGCACATAGATGCAGCATCACTGCCTTCATTATGCAGACTACACATAACAGATTGTTCATAAGATTATATAGTATATACTGTACTTGTCAACTAATAAATCTGTTATTGTGAGGTGATGCATTTTTGAATTGTTTGACATTAAATTGATAGCATGTAGAGTACTCATTTGTGCTGTAAACTATGATGCTAGACATATCAAATAACTGTATTTGTGTTCTTCTGTTACAGGTGTGGACTGAAACCACTGGCGCAAGAGACGGGTGGAAAAAGAGCCCTTAACGCAGTCTGGACTGTCAGCAGTTTAAGCATTCAAAATATTTTTTGTTCAGTTGAGTTTAAAGTACCCTTTCTAATCTGAAATCTATCAAACTATTTTTAATTAATTTAACATTTAAGACTGTTTTTAAGGTTGCGTTAAATATTCTGTGTTAAGGATCAGAAAATTTTAATAAATTTGATATTGAACATCCATGTGTTTTTCATTTTCAGAATGCACCTATTATGTTTATGATGTACAGGCAAATATAAAATAGTAGATTATTCATTTTGAAGACTAACAAATAACAAAGCAACATCCAAATGCTGCAGTTATCATTTAATCAGTAAAAATTGCATTGTATTTGGTAGAGCATAAGAATGGGAAAGGTCAATTACAATTTAGCAATAACAAAAATTGTACCGTCCAGGTAGGAAACCTCAAAAAACATAATCTAGAACCACTCAAGTATACACTATACAAGTATACACCTCCATTAAACATACAGGGCCTTGGTTTAATCCACATGGGCTTTATAAGGTGGGACCAATATGGGCCTTATGCATGTTGCCCACTTGGGTCCCACATGGGCCCCACTCAGATTCTACGTAGGATTCATATGGCTAATTCACATAGGGCCGACATGGAACCCGTGGACAAACCCACTTGTGGCCCATGCCTCAAGCCCATATGGAGCCTACATTGGCCCCACAAAAAAATGTTGGCTGGGAATATTAAGATTGAAAGCTATGTAACAAAATTCTTCCACTCCTAACCTGTGGATAACACAAACCAGAGCAACAGTTACAAAGTATTCCAATTCCACGGGAAAGCCGCAGACATGGCAACACAGATCAGCTCGCACTGTTCCAATTAGACATGTGCCGATATTCGGTAATGCGATTAACCGTGGTAATGGATTCGAGTGATGTTGTTATCGCAGGCACTTTCAAATACCGCGAAAATATATAGATCAGCATTTTGATTTTTAGAACGCGTATTTGTTTATTTTTCATCAACCGGATAAAAGTACACTGCGTGTATGCTGCGCAGGAATGCGCACTCTGATCTAAACAATCCCCATGTGGAGATGCTTATGCGTGTGTGTGTGTGCGCTGCTGAGCAAAAGACGCGTGCGCACTCTGATGTAAATAGTACCAAACGGAGAGGAAGCACGGCGGAAGGAGGAGCGCTGCTGACGATTTATCCCCCTTCTAAAAGGGTGAAGTCTGAGGTTTGGATATATTTTGGGTTAAAAGTAAGCTGAGTAATGAAATTTGACAGTGTGGCAGAATAATTATTTTAATTATACGTTGATGGAACACAATAAAGTCATACACTGTCACAAAGTGCGAGTGAATTTGCTGTTTATAAATGTTTAGCTTGCTATAATAGTTAACACACTGGCTTGACTTGTTATTCAAACAATAATAATAATAATAATATGAATTGTAGTACTAGCGTTGTACAGACATAAGTATATTTAAAAGCAGTTAACAAAAGTTGTTCTTTTGCAGTTTGCACTTTATTCTGTTTGAATAAACTCACTTTATACATCATTACTGTGTATTGTTTTATTTATATTTATTTGTATTTAAATGTTTGAGGTTCTCTTTATTATTTAAAATAAAGTTGTTATCAAGAGGAAAACACTGACGTTGGTTTATATTTTCAACCTGCATTTCTGATAGAATTGAATACTGCGATAATACCGTTTACCGCGACGAAACCTTAATCAATTAATCGCAGCATGGAAATTTGATACCGGCACATGACTAGTTCCAATATGGCAGACGACCGTATAGCGGCCCATAGAAACAGATGCTAATGCGGCATTTAGTTATTTCTTTGGCAGTAAGTATTCCTTGCTAGTGTCTTTGGCGTGGAGCTACCCAGATTGACCAATCAAACAGGGTTTACGGAATTCCAGCCAATCAAATTACAGAGGCCGACCAGAATTTCAGCCAATCAAATTGAAGAAGACAGTCTGCAGGTGGGCGCTAATGACTATGACTGACGTGAGATGTGAGAAGGAAAACATAAAGTGGCCAACGCTTTTACAATAAAAGTGATAAATGGTAAGACTTCAGAGATGCAAACAACTTATCTTTTGCCAGTTCTGCTGTTTGAAGTGAATACTTAGGTGGTTTGTCACATAATGTAATGTGTTCGACTTGACATGCCTAAAAACATAAGTTTATAGCATATAAGGCATATGATATGACTCTGTTTATATGTTGGATTTAATTACGGAAGAATTCAGAACTGAACTAATGAAATGACAATTTTTTGTAAAATTAGTATTAAACATTATTAAAGAGTACATAACATGAGATCATGAAAATTACATTTCATGCAGTGTGTAATGTTGCCGTGTTTGAAAGTAAGCAGTCTGCCAAGTTGTAAATCCGAAGGTTAATGAACTACAAAGTTATTGGCTTGGAAAAAAGGGAGTCGACTCTGAATCACGCAACCGAGTAGTCCCTAGTCCGATTCGCGATCCGAATTACGTCTCTACACATAGTCCCCGCCTACGTTTTGCTAGGACTGCCCGTGAAATCTTTACACTTCTCCCCCAAACACTAGCTTGTGAGCCTCATTTGCGGTAAACCAATCACAGCAGACTAGACCGTCTGACCAATCACATCAGACTAAGCTAGCGGAAAGGAGGGGATTAGACAGATGAATTGCGGAACAAATCGTTTGAGAGTCAGTCAAGAAGTAAGGTAAGAATAACTGCCTATTATTATGAAATAATAATGTTTTTACACCTTCTATGTACATAAACTTGTTGTTGGACACTCCATAAACCAAAGTAGGACCTTAAAAATCCCTAGTTATGTACTCTTTATATCAGTTGTTTGGCAAATGGTTCCTTTAGTAAAAAAATATGTTGTTAAATGATAATCCTTTGTAAAGTGATCCCTAAGGCCTTAAAGATATTCCTTAAAGGCGGGGTAACGGATTTCCGAATTACGCTTTAGACAACTGAGTCGGGCCGAGTACCAAAACAACCTTGTAGCCAATCAGCAGTAAGGTGCACAATGCACAGGACGGACATTACCCGAGCCGAGCGCTGATGAAAGCGAAAGATGGGGGTAGGGGTGTGTTTGTTTTGGTGATTTGAACATCAACAACGGCTAAGAGAAATCGGACACCCCACCTTTAAAGATCGTTTTGTTGTTTGGATCAAAATAAACATATACATTCAATAGCATAAAACACCACAATCCCTTTGACATTTGCATATAAACTTAAATCAGTTTAGAAATCCTTTCCATGAAGCCTCAGGAAACGCGACAATACTGATACAAAATGATAATATAGATATAATAATGAAATACTAATTGAATGGTGGTACACGTGTGAGCACTGAGAACTGCTGAAACATTTCTTAAAAAAGATGTCACAGTAATGAACAGGCTCTCTAAGTGCTAATCCTGTAAACTGCGCATGTCAATGTATGTTTACATTCAGAAACAGGCGGCAGTCAAATAACTCCCCGGTCAAACCACTGCATTTGTGTATTTGGTAATTATCCTCCCTTGACTCACATTCTCTTAGAGAGCGCTTATACAATACTTCAAAACAAATACTAATGGTTGATCAATCAGTTATTTTCATTTCAACACTTAAGTAATATAAAGTACGTTTTCACCAGTTCTTGATTTCTGTACTTTGTCTGCCACTGACATTTTGAGTCAGGAAATAATAGGATGATGCTAATAGAGACAGGACAAAACAACTGAAGTGTAGTTTTAAAATTCAGTGATGTCGATTGAAAAGAAACACACAGTAACACTGTCTGTGTTACTGTAACAGTTCACATATGATAGACGATGCCACAGGGGAAATGTTAAAGGTTTAATAATCCCAAAGGTGAACTCAGGAACAAAATAGGGAAATCCAAAAGGTAATAAACTTCCATGGAACATATAGGGGCGGTTTCCCAGACAGGGTTTAAGCCTAGTCTCAGACTAATTTAAATGTGAGAGATGCCTTGATCGAAAACAACTTGCACTGACATATCTTAAAATATATCACTGTGATTGTTTTGTCTCAAGATGCACACAGTAATATATTTTTTGTAAAGTATGTTTTTTAAAACAACTTAATTATCCTAATTTAACCAAGGCCTAGTCCTGGTTTAGGCTAATCCCTGTCTGGGAAACCGCCCCATAGTGTCCAGTTGATGAGGTGCACGTGAAAGTCATTAGCATTCGGGTGAGCAGGAACAATCAACATGGCTGGAGGAGTGCAGGGGCAAGGCATTATGGGGGATGTAGTTCTTGAGTTGTTACAGTTACCATGACTTCCATAATTTTCATGTAGAAAGAATAATGTGAAAAAGAAGCAGAAAGACAAAAGAGGAAACAGCTGATTTATAATTTTTTCTCGCCTTTATCAAAAGCAGGAAACTGTGATTATTTTAATTCTGGTTTCCTGTATTTACTGAGAAATTACAGTAAATACAAACTTTATAGCACACATATACATGCTTTTAATTCATAAACTTCTGTCTGTATTGTTGATGTATCAGTCTTTCACTGCACTGATAGAAATATGCTCTGTTAGTCTCTAGTAGTTAAATATAATCCACCTTCTGGATCAATGACATCTGTTGACTAAACATGGAACTACATGTAGGTTCAAAGAAGGACTGTAGGAGGCACAAAAAGGCAACTTTAAAATGACCCCAAGTTGTTTACATTACATTACATTTATGCATTTGACAGACACTTAAAAGCAACTTACATTGCATTATCCTTTACATTTGTTTTTTAAGTATGTGCAATCCCCTGGGATCAAACCAGTGGTGTAAAGTATTGGAGTAAATGTACTTAGTTACTTTACTTAAGTATCTTTTTGGCTACTTTGTAGTTGTACTGAGTATTAAAAATATTAGCAACTTTTACTCTCTACTTAACTACATTTTTGAACAAGTATATGTACTCTTTACTCCACTACATTTGTAATGACTAATGCAATTACACATTACATTTTGCATGCCACCTATCTTATAATTAATATTGCCATTCACAGGGCATTGAAGGTACTACAATCTTGTGGATTTTGCCATAACTTACAAAAACTTGTCAACATGGCTTCTTTATATGAATATGAGTGCAGTATCAGGTAGATGTCAATCGCTGGCGGTTTTATACAGGTTAGCCCTTACCCGCTATTTCTACAGTAATATATTGGCAACACTGTTGCCAGCTAGTTACTGTAGGTCACACATCTACAAAAGCTCTTGTTTTTAAAACTAACTCTTCCTAAATGTGCTCTAAACATGTTTGCTCAAAATTTGACCATTGGTGGGACTATTGCCATGAAGTGATGTAAACCAGTAAAAAGAATGTATAGTATTTCAATTTTCAAAAGTGCTCTCACACTATATAGACAAAATATTAACCTATAGAATGAGTCGGACACAGAGAAATGAACAATTCACATATGAATCTCAACAATGGTGACAATCAACTGAACAGCTTCATGCTGCAATGCATGCTGGGTACATAGTACAAAACTCATTCATGATTGTTTGTCACCATTGATGAGGTTTGTATGTCAAGTGTCTAACTGTGTCTCAATTGCAAAGAAAGATTTTCTGACAGAGATCTTTCCATTATAACATGTAATCACTTTACCAAACATATCTTAATAAATCTTAAATGCTATATTATTATTATTTAATGATTGAATTCTTTCAGATGTATCTTCAGTTACTAAGCAAACATAAAGTTGCGGTTCCTGTAAAGTCCCTTTCAGTGTTATTGTATAAGTGTACATTTTAAAGCTACAAGAAAGTCAAAGAGTCCAACCAAAGCAAACACTGATCGCCATAATGGTGACTTAAAACATAATTGAACCACTATGAACTAGAGTTAAATCTCAATAAGATCTTACACAGATGACAGAAATAAAGTGAAAGTGGTGTCTGTAATATGTGAAGATGTTATTGATGTTTGTGTTTAATTCTCCTCTGGTGAAATCTTGACAGATTTATTGTGTTCATCTGTTATTTACACTTGTTCATCTAAGACTGTGTGACTTAAGTGCGTTAATAGATTCTTTAATAATGTATCTTCAAACAGCCATTGCAGTAGTTTACTGTAAAACACCTACAGTAACTAGCTGGCAACAGTGTTGCCAATATATTACTGTAGAAATGGCAGGTAAGGGCTAACAGTGTATGTGAAATGAGGACATGACTGCAGCTGGCGATGAGGCCCAAACCAGCATGTCCAGTGCAAAAAGGCTTTGACTTTTTAATTCTACTTAACATTATTTTATTTATCTGTTATATTGAAGAGACCTTTTTGAAGGACTTTGGTTTACTTATGAGCACTTGAGCTTAAATGAGACTTAGGGTGTTTGTAATGACGTAGGTTATGGTGTCGACCATGATTTGTTGCAATTTTGAGGTGTTCAGTCTTATTATGATTTAAGAAAATAAATGCGATTGCTCACCTCACAAATCAACTGTTTCTAGTTTTTCACTGATGTGTCTCTTAAGTGTTGAGGACTAGTGCTGCTTTGAGCCTACATTCAGTATGAGTAAAATACTCAAGTACTGTTAAAATCAGATACTCAAAGACTTTTACTCAAGTCGTTTTGGAATTGGTGACTTGTAACTTGTAATGGAGTAATTTTCACTGCAAGGTATCTGTACTTTTACTTAAGTATGGTTTTCAGGTACTCTTTACACCTCTGATAAAAATCGATTGACTTTCTTGCGAGTGTTGCATCGCCTACAGTGCTACATACAGATGTGCAAAACAACCATTTTAATATTGCATAAATTACCAAGTCAGGATCTGTCTATTTGCACTTGGTATACAGTATATGTAAGAACTTTGATCGCAAAAACAAAACGCAAATGTATGATACATGATTTAGTTTTAACTCAACTCAACTCAACTCAACTTTATTTATATAGCGCTTTTACAATTTTCATTGTTACAAAGCAGCTGTACATGAGACACATTGACTACAAGCAAAACAATCAAAGTTGTACCTGCAAAAACAAGAAAAGGTTGAAAACACAGAAGACAGACACACCCACACACAAAACACTCCACACACACAACACGCACACGCACCAACACACACAGACACAGAGACACACACACACACGGATGCGCACGCACACACACACAACACACACACACACACACACGTACGTACACAGACAAGTACCACACACACACACGCTCAGTGAGAGCACACATTTAGGATAAAGGAGAGAGAAGCACAGGTCAAATATAACAGATAATAAATTCCTATATGCAATATTAATTAAGTAAAACTTTAAGATTCTAAAGCAGCCCCCCCGGTCAGGCAGATAGTGCAAAAACAGTATGCAAACGGTGGCGAGGAACCCAAAACTCTAATCGAGAAAAAAAACCTCAGGAGAACCCAGGCCCAACCAGGGGATTCCAGTTCCCCTCTGGCAAAAGCTGCTGCCTCTGCACAAGCTCCAGAGAACTTGCACAACAAGGCTAAATAAAATAAATAAACTTAATAATAAAATAAATTATAGTTTAAGATTATCATTAATAATCTAATAGCATTTGAAATTTTGTGGTGAAGACATGTCAAGAGACCGCGTCCTTCTTTATCCAGCTCTATCATCTCAGCTCTTGTCAGGTCCCCACTTCCCATTCTCCCTCTACCATCAGGTCAGGCCATGAACTGCATCCTGCTCGCTGTGGTAACCTTGGAACAATGAGACAAGACTGGCTGAGAGTAGAGTACTGTTCTGTACTCTTTGATGCAACAAGTACATCAGTTGTGTTTTTGGTTCCGGTTGATCTAACTAATGCAGCCTAAACCCTCTGAAGATTTATATTATGGAAGAGTAGTGTATGCAAGATTAAAAAGATGCGTCTTTAGTCTAGATTTAAACAGACAGAGTGTGTCTGCCTCCGGGACAGTGCAGGGAAGACTATTCCAAAGTTTAGGCGCTACATAGGAAAAGGATCTACCACCTGCACTTGATTTTGAAATTCTAGGTATTACCAACTGACAGGACTACATGTAGGCAACTTGTAATGTAATTAGATACATTAGCTCCTTGCCTGTTTCCTTGGATACTCATTGTCTTAAGTGGCTCTTTAGTTCAGGTGTATTTGTTTCATTTTAACTTAGGTTGGTGTGTTTCTCTGTGGTTTTGTTCCTGTTCTCCTGAATTGCGTATTAAAGTGTGTTTACAGAATTCATCTTCCTGGTGCGTCTTGGACAAAACACACTAAGCGGTAGCATCCATACCATCTGCAAATATTCATGAATGCAGAAAATTTTCTTGAACCACAGTGACCATTACATGCAGTTTTAGATCAGTGAAAGTAAAGTGGTTAAATAAACCGTCACCTTGTTAATTACTCTTCCACTTTACATTTAACGAATAATATTGACAATACAAAGATTGCATTGGTTCCTGTATAATGCCATGTGGTCACAGGACATATGAGAACCAATTTGATTTTGTGTTATTGATGTGCTGCCCTAAATGATTTTGGCTATGTATGCATAATTTGAATTTGGCTTATATTTACTAACGTTCCAGGGAGAAAAACAAATGTTTAGGGGTACAATCAACTCAAGACAGCCACCACCCTCAGGGGCTCGTCTCAATAAGGAGGTTCAACCAACCCTAGGTTAAACCCTAGGTTAAACCAACTCAGAGTTGGTTTACTTAGAAATTAGAAACTTTGAGTTTTTAGTTTCAGAACGTCTCGGCTTACTTGGCTGTAACCCTGTTCCCTGAAAAAGCGGGAACAAGATGCTGCATTTCAAACACTATGGGAGAACAGTCTTTGTTCGACCTGTTGTGAAGCACGTGTGTCAAACACGGCAAAATTTTTGGCTTTAAATAACCTCGGCAGGTGACGTGGCTAATTACACCAGCACCTGCAGGTTATAAATACACGTGAAAGCGGACACGTCTTCAGGTTACAACTTTGTCTGAAAGGACGTCCGGGCATGCCTACAGTGCAGCATTGAGGCTCAGCATCTCGTTCCCGCTTTTTCAGGGAACAGGGTTACAGCCAAGTAACCCGAGACGTTCCCTTTCAAAAGCTACACTCGATGCTGCGTTTCAAACGCTATGGGAACGAGAATACCAATGCCGCCGCACTGGAAGTGTTTGGACACCCCCAAGGTTGTGTGGTGTGTGTGAACAAGCCGAGAGGAGGTCTCAGACGTGAGTCTGGGATGTAGACTCCAGGACACTTGCGCCTGGAGTAGCATGGACATCCAGACTATAAAATCTCACAAATGTGTGCGGAGAGGACCAGCCGCATCACACACTTGCTGCAAGGGGACACCTCTTGCTAAGGCCATAGAAGATGAAACCCCCCTTGTTGAATGAGCTCTGACTCCTAGAGGTGAAGCTTGACCGCGCGCCTCGTAGGCCAGAACAATAGCATCCCTCACCCAATGTGACATAGTCTGCTTGGTGGCCGCTGCCCCACGGTTGCGGCCCCCATAACATATGAAAAGCTGCTCTGATATACGCCACTGGCTGGTGCGGTGGACATAATTTCGAAGAGCACGTACTGGACACAGTAAGTGTAATCGTTCCTGCTCCGACGACGTGAACGGCGGAGGGCAGAAAGCTTCAAGAACAACCGGATGCACGGTGGAGAACGGAACTTTAGGCAGATATCTCGGGTGAGGATGCAGAATAGCTTTGACCATCCCAGGGGCAAAAATTAAACAGGAGGGTGAGGTTGAGAGCGCCTGGAAATCTCCAATTCTCTTAAGAGAAGTGATTGCCATTAGAAAAACCATTTTAAGGGTCAGAAGCCTCACAGGTGCTGACTCCATAGGTTCGAAAATGGCGCCAACCAGACCCTTGAGCACTATAGCTACTGTAAGTCCCATGAAGGGACTGTCTTTCTAGAAGGAGGCCTCAGCCGCCTCGCCCCACGAATAAAGCGGGCGACTAAAGGGTGTTTTCCCACAGAAACCCCATCAATCAGGGCGGCCAAAATGGCGGTCACATAAACCCTGAGAGTACCGGGGCTTGTTCCTGAGGACAGTTTCTCTTGCAGAAACTCCAACACTGAAACAATCTGGCAGTGAATTGGGTCTGCATGGTGTGCCATGCACCATCGGTCAAAAACGTTCCATCTCAGGGCGTAGCTCCTTCTAGTGGAGGGAGCCCTAGCACTTAGAATAGTCTCCACTACATCGGGCGGAAGCCCAGCACCTCTCAGCTGGTACCCTTCAGGGGCCAGACATGGAGATTCCAGAGCTCAGGACGGGGATGAAGTATTGTCCCGTGCCCTTGAGACAAGAGATCCGTCCTGACTGGGATCGCCCATGGCGAGCCGTCGAGGAGGGATACTAGGTCCGAGAACCAGACTCTGGTTGGCCAACGGGGAGCTACCAATAGGAGGCGAGACCCCTGTTGACGGAGCTTCGCCAGGACTCCCAGGAGCAGAGCTATCGGAGGATATGCGTAAAGACGCAGTCTGGGCCATGTATGGGCCATCACGTCCAGACCCAGGGGAGCTGGATGAGTCAGAGAGAAGTAGAGGGGACATTGCGCCGTCTCCTGCATAGCAAAGAGGTCCACCTCTGCTTCGTAAAATCTTTCCCAGATTTGTTTGACTATCTCGGGTTGGAGTTTCCACTACCCGTTCATCACAGCTTGTCTGGACAGCAAGTCTGCTCCCACATTCATCTACCCCGGGATGTGAATCACTCTGAGGGACAGGAATTTGCCCTCTGCCCAAGGCAGGATCTGCTGGGCCAGTTTGTTCAGGTGGCGCGACCGCAGACCGCCCTGGTGATTTATGTACGAGACTACTGTGTTGTCCACCCGCACTAGGACATGGTAGCCTCTTAACTCCTGGAGGTAGCGTCTAGACTGGCATTAACATGCAATGGTCGGACACAAGACGAGAGAACGAGAGGGATAATAAAGGGGAGCTGATAAGTGGGGGAATTAGGCAGCAGGTGTGTGAAACAACTAGATGGGAAACAGGTGTGAGTGATCAGTGAGGGGAGAACCCTGAGAGGGAAACACGAGGGTGGAGAGAAGACGGAGACAATGCGTGTGTGGTGATGAGACAGAATGATAACCATACACGTTACAAATAACAAACACGTTTGTTGACAGTGGCAGATGACGCACAGACAAGACTGGGATCATAACACAACCTGAATAATAACCTGAATAAATGCTTCATGAGACATACAGTGTTGCCGCTGCTTAATTTGCAAATTCTGAGGTGCTGGAACAAGGGGGTATGACATACATACACAGTCTTATCTGTTTGACCATAAATATTCCTGGAATTTTTTTGAGTTGTTCCTGCCGTTAAAAGTAACAGCTCAGGTGATTGCGCCGGTGCACACACATTATTTCACCTTGCAGCAACATGACAGCCTGTTCATTATCAAAATAAAATATTTATTGCCATTATAATTATTACAAGTGCTTTTTAATTGAATATATGCATTCAACATGTCACAGCGAACGTTTTCCACTAGCTCTTGAATTGCGGGATCTGCCAAATGAGGTACAGGATAGGAGTTCGGAAGTGCCGGATCCGATTGTTCCGCCAAAAATTAAGCCCTGAGTGTTGCTTGTGTGCATGCTTCATATTAATTGTACTGGACTATGTATGCATCCATGCATCAGTTTAAAGGGAGTAGAATCCTTGCGGTTGAGTAAAACAGATCCAGCTCCAAAATTAACCCCGACACCTTTTAAATATAATCCTGTCATGTAGTGTGTGTGGGCTTGGAATTTTAGCATGTCTGTGTAAATATGTTTAAATGCTTTATGACACATACAGTGTTGCTTGTGAGCATGCATCAAACTTATTGTTTCTGGCTATATATGCATTCATGCATACGTTTAACGGGGTAGAAACGTGACAGGTAGGAAAAACAGATCCTGTCCCAAAATTACCTCTAACCCCCTTTAAATATTATCTCGTCATGTGTAACATGTAGTGTGTGTGGCCTTGACATTTTTGCATGTCTCTGTAAATATGAATAAATGCTCGATGAGACAAACAGTGTTGCTTGTGAGCAGGGATCAAACTCATTGTTTCTGGCTATATATGCATCCATGGATGAGTTTAACGCGGTAGAAACGTGACGGGTAGGAAAAAAAGATCCTTTCCCAAAATGACCTCCAACCCCTTTTAAATATTATCCCGTCATTTGTAACATGTAGTGTGTGTGGCCTTGACATTTTTACATGTCTCTGTAAATATGAATACAAGATCGATGAGACAAAAAGTGTTGCTTGTGAGCAGGGATCAAACTAATTGTTTTTCACTAAATGTGCATCCATGACAACTAAGAATGTTTCTGTCAGGGGAGGTTCCCCTATGTTCAATGAGAAACAAAGTCGAAGAGGACCGGGGCTTCAAACCACCAACCTGCCAATGTCAAACCCAAAGCACTAACCACTACAACAAGTTGGACTGCTGTAAAATGCCGCCTGAAGGTGAAGCTCACCAAGGGTAATATTTGCCAGCTATTGCAGGAAAACTGTCTCTCACAGCTGAGAATTCTCCTGTCACATACTGTTCCACCTGTGTTCCATGAGATGGAATGTCCCTACTTGTCTCAAACTTGCATTGCCGACTTTCAAAACAAGCACAAGTAGGTTCTTAGAGTTTAAGGTTCATATCATTTAATATTTCAAAGGAGGAAAACGTATTATGACGACTAAGAATGATGCTGTCAGACGAGGTTCCCCTGTGCTCAACGAGAAAAACAATATACCAATGCGGGGTGCTTCTAGGATACACATATGTAGGTTTGTCAGAAGAAAGTTGTTTACAGTCTAAAAAATTGACCGTTTACAGTATTGTCCACTGTAAGCCTACGAGGCTACTGTCAAATAAGTTATGACTGGTACTTACTGTGGTTTTGCAGAGTCACAGGAAGTGCCAGTCGTAACTTATTTGACGGGTCCTCATATGTAGCTAATGGACACACCATTTTAAGCTCCTGGAGCACATCTGTGAGCTTTAATTCACATCATGGTGAAGGGCTGTGCCTCTCATACACCATACTGTTGGTTTAAGCCATATAACTCATTGCCAAGGACAAATAATGACCCTTAATAGGCTTTGTCCATCGTATACCTATGTGGGCCCCGTCAGATAAGTTACGAATGTACATGCCACACATAACTTGTTTGACAGGGATCACATAGTTTGACACTGTACATCCCACTCATAACACTTTTTGCATGGCCCCCATAGGTAGCTAATGTACACACCATTTTTAAGCTTCTGGAGCACATCTATGAGCCTTAATGCACGTCATTGTGAAGGGCAATGCCTCTCATACACTCTACTGTTGGTTAAAGCTATATAACTCCTTACTTAGGCTTATAATGACCCTTAATAGTCTTTGTCCATTATTTACCTACGAACGTCCCATTAAATAAGTTACGAATGTACATGCCACACGTAACACTTTTGGCACGGCTCCCATAGGTAGCTAATGGACACACCATTTTTAAGCTTCTGGAGCACAACTGTGAGCCTTAATACACACGTCATTGTGAAGGGCTGTGACGCTCATACACTCTACTGTTGGATTAAGCTATATAACTCCTTACTTAGGCTTATAATGACCCTCAATAGGCTTTGTCCATTATTTACCTATGAAGGACCCAATAAAATAAGTTGCGAATGTACATGCCACACTTAACACTTTTGGCACACCTCCCATAGGTAGCTAATGGACACACCATTTTTAAGCTTCTGGAGCACATCTATGAGCCTTAATGCACGTCATGGTGAAGGGCTGTGACTCTCATACACTCTACTGTAGGATTAAGCTATATAACTCCTTACTTAGGCTTATAATGACCCTTAATAGGCTTTGTCCATTATTTACCTATGAGGGTCCCATTAAAAAAGTTACGTATGTACATGCCACACATAACTTGTTTGACAGGGCTCACATAGGTTGACAATGTACATCCCACTCATAACACTTTTGGCACGGCTCCCATAGGTAACTAATGGAAACACCATTTTTAAGCTTCTGGAGCACAATTATGAGCTTTGTTGTTCATCATTGTGAAGGAATGTATCTTATGTGTACAATATTATTGGTTTTACCTGTATAACTCATTGCCGAAGCAATTAATGGTAATTTAGAGGCTTTGTACATTCGCCACGTATGAGGGCCCCTTAAAATTAGATACAGATGTAAGAAATAGGCGTGTGTTACAAAGCGCTAAGGATAAGCGCTGTTCTGTGCACTTCAATTACTGTTTGGTATGGCTCGGCCACCAAATCAGACCTACGAAGACTACAACGGACAGTTCGTAGTGCTGAGAAAATTATTGGTGCTCCTCTGCCCACACTTCAGGACCTGTACGATTCCAGAGTGAAAAACAGGGCAAGAAAAATCATCATTGACTCCACACACCCAGCACACAAACTCTTTGATCTGCTGCCCTCTGGCCGGCGCTTTAGAGCACCAAACACCAGGACTTCCAGACACAGAAGCAGCTTCTTCCCCCAGGCAATCTCCCTCCTAAACAGATAACTGCTCCTTAAGAGCAATATTCCACTTCCACTACTCCTATAGTGTGCACTATAGTGCCTTATTATATCTACATCTTATGTATACATGCATATAACACTACCTCTACTTACTAAATTATCCATTTGCACAAGTGTACATACAATATGTTTATTCTACTATATACTACCCTGTACAATGTCTCTTATATGTTATTATCCCCCATTTTCTGTAAAATAGTCTTTATTTTATATATGCACAATTTAGAATCTTTTAGACTGTAAATCGTATTATATTGTATTGTCATTGTGTTGAATGTCTGTACTAGAAGCTTCCAACACCAAAGAAAATTCCTTGTGTGTGCAAGCACACTTGGCAATAAAGCTCTTCTGAATCTGAATCTGAATCTGAATTCCCAATCTGTAGCACAAAATCACAATTCACAAAAATGCATCCCACTCCTTACTTGTCACATAGGAGGCGAATTTACACAGTTTTAAGCCTGTAGAGCACAATATTCAGCTTTAAAATACATTATCATGAATGAATGTGTTTCCATAGGCTTTGTTCATTATTTGCCTATGAGGCTCCCATTTAATAGGTTACGAATGTACATGCCACACATAACTTGTTTGACAGGGCTCACATAGGTTGACAATGTACATCCCACTCATAACACTTTTGGCATGGCTCCCATAGGTAGCTATTGGACACACCATTTTTAAGCTTCTGGAGCACAACTGTGAGCCTTAATGCATGTCATTGTGAAGGGCTGTGACGCTCATACACTCTACTGTTGGTTAAAGCTATATATCTCCCTACTTGGCTTATAATGACCCTTAATAGGCTTTGTCCATTATTTACCTATAGGGTCCCATTAAATAAGTTATGAATGTACATGCCACACGTAACACTTTTGGCACTTTATTATTTTCATAATTTAATTATAAAAAATAGGTAGCTAATGGACACACCATTTTTAAGCTTCTGGAGCACAACTGTGAGCCTTAATGCACGTCATTGTGAAGGGCTGTTCCTCTAATATGCTCTACTGATGGTTTAAGCTGGATAAATCATTGCCAAAGCAAACGAGACCACTGACAGGGGTCTTACTCTGTCTACCTGATTTTGGGCCCTTCGAGTGAATCGCAGGTGTGAAAAAACAATATGTCGAAGCACACCGGCGATTTCATGTGCACGTTCGACTCGAAAGTCAAAGAAAATGGCTTTGGGTTGTTTAAGCGTGTCACACAGCCGCTGGGCTCAAATGAGGCAGTCAGCTCTGAGACGGGGTCCCCCGGGGCGCCGGGTGGCGTCCGGCTCTTCGGGGGTGTTGGGCAGGCCTCCCTCAAGTTTAGGCTGCAAGGGGGATGTGTAGGCGTTCTGAGGATGGAGGCGTGGCCAGCGGGAAGCCCCGCCCAAAATAGGTTACAAGGGGCACGCGTAGGCTTCTCGTATACGTAGGGGTCCGGAGCCGGCCCGTAGGCAGAAAGGGGGATGTTCAGGCTCTCTTCGTGAGGCCCGGTCGCAACCTGATCGGTGCACGTGGCTTAGGCTGGGACCGTACGTCGAGTCGCCCCCTCGTGGTTCTGCCCAACAGATCGCCTAACCCTTCGTTCCATGACTCAAAAATTCGGCACTTTGGGCATTTTTCATGGGTACCCAGGGCGTCGCCGCCGCCCCATGACGCTTCCGTTTGATCGCGGGCGCTCTCCCCTTCGTTTCGACACCGCGCAGCGTCCATATTTAGCCGTCCGGCACATGTCAACTAAGTTACACGTTACGTTTGATGGCCTTAGGCATGGAACTCCATTCAGCAAGGGTAGATCAGGCATGTGGTGAAGCGCAGAGCCATTTGGTGTGGACATGGCACCGTCTTGAGCGCTCATTTACATGAGTGGGCAGTTCTTTTTAACAGTTCACATACCTTGTAGGTGGTGTTCTGTTTAGCCCAGGATGCAGCTAGCTTGGGATGTAATGTCATGTGGTTCTGTGAGTGGGGCCACATAGTTGACATTAGTTCTGCATCATTGTCTTTTGTGAAGAGCAGCTCTAGCACTGGCCGTTGATGGCAGGTGCAGGGTGTTGTCCATCTCCTTAGGGTGGTAATCCGCTGTCATGCTCTTCATGAAGGCATTGTTCAAAGTCTTTGGTAAATGTACTCGCTTGTACAGTATGCACGCTGAAAAAGATGACGTATTCAGTAAAAAGGGGGTGTGGCTTCCAGAGTGGGCTTGGTCACACTGTGTGTTGAGCTGAACAATGACCCCAATGAATGCAGGTGATACAGTCTCATTTATTCACCAGAGTGCAAAGCTCTGGGCTGTTCTAGTCTAGTAGAAAGTTCTCGCACTTCACAGGGCCCCCCATGGGGCTGTGAGATTCACGAGAACCAGGAAGTAGCAGTTACAGCATTGGTTATTCCATTTCAAGTTCAAAGCACGGGTGTCCTAGGCCATGGCCGTGGTTGACAGGCATGAGTCCAATGAAAACTGCGCACACTTGACAGAAGAGGAAATATCTGATGCTGGTGTTGTCGTGGAGGGCGTGTGAACAGTGCAAAGCTGAAGTCTGAGATATCTGCCCCTAGTTCCTGTATGGTGCCTGCTATCATCATGTCACTTGTTGATGTGCCTTTGGCATGTAAGGGCAGGAAACGTTTGGGTCGTCGGTTGGTTTGACCTTGAGACTGAGTTCTCGCAACCGGCTGAGATGTCATACCTTACTTTTGTGACCTGGCAATGCATTTCAGACGAGTTGGCTGGCTGTGAAGCGGAAGTTCCCGTACTTTAGCCCAATTCTTTTGTCATGGTTAAAGTCTCTTAGAGGCTCAAAACAATTTAGCAGGTCTCTGCTGGTGAAGAGAGGGCGTGTGTCCATCCGTGATATGTACATGGGGTGTACATGCTCGGGGAGCTTCTGGTCAGGTGTGTGGGAACTTCTTGTTTCAGTCATACCTCAGTTGATGGCCGCGCGTGTGTGTGTCTCGGCTTGTTCTGGGTAGTCAGCCGTCTGATGAGGTGCGGTCTGGGTGCTATGCTCATCTTGGGTTAGGATGACTGTCTCTGTGGTCGACAAGCAGGTTGCAGAGCTCTGGACGTTTCCTCAGTAGGAAGGCATTCATGAGGGTTATTCGTTTCTCATGCCACTCGTGGTTGGAAAGAGTCTGACTTGGATTTTTACATCCTCCCGTTGAAGTATCTTGTAGAATCAGCTCCTTTGATGCTCTCAGGATCTCTGCTGGCTCAGACATATTTGCACGGTTTTGCTCTCTGGACATGTATCATCCATGGTGTTGAGATGAATTCCTTGATGACTGTTGTGCCGGAACAGGTCAGTGGCTCCTAGGTTGCCAGCTGGGTTTCCAAGGGGCACCGTCTTTCGTGTCTGACGAAAGTGGTCAGCTCCAAGTTTTCTCAGGGCATCCTGTCTGGTGCTTGGCTGTTCCTGGCAGGCTGTAACATCTGCTGAGTCTCTGCTGAAGATCTACTGCTGTGGTGCACACTCTAGAGTTAGTTCTTGGTGATGTGGATACATAGCTGTGTTCTGTGAGATAGAAAGTCCCTACTTGTCTCACACTTGCACCGCTGACTTTCAATACCAACACAAGTAGGTTCTTAGAGTTTAAGGCTAATTTCATTTATTTTCAAAGCAGGAAAACGTATTATGATGACTAAGACAATGCTGTTAGATGAGGTTCCCCTGTGCTCAACGAGAAAAAAAAGACGATGGGGGCCGGGACTTCAAACCACCAACCTGTCATGGCACACAAAGGGTATGACTCAAGTGCGGGGTAAATAATCCTTTATTAGGAAAAAGTCAGAATTAATTAGTGACAGGACTCTGGGAGGAAAATCCACTGAGCACACGGGATCCATCTAGAGAATGGAACAAAGGCCCGACGTCTCACAGGATTCATAGAAGTGCGATGAGATGGAGTACAGCGGGGTAGACCACTAGATCCGAACCACCGCAGGTGAAAGTCCTTTACCCCGCTGAACAATTGAACGGTGTCCGTGGGAGTGGTGTCCAGTGATTGGGGAGAGAAGGGTCCGGGGCGCCAACGGGAAAAACTGGAAGAAGAGAATAGAGAACGGACAATGGAAACTGGAAGAACAACGAGAAAACAAAAAACAAGAAAACTAGGAAGCCAGAGACAAAACTAAGACTGAGGGTAAGCTAAGACTAAGACTAAAGAATATTACTGCTAATAACTAGCGAGAGGTAGCGTCTAGACTGGCATTAACATGCAACGGTCGGACACAAGACAAGAGAACGAGAGGGATTATAAAGGGTAGCTGATAAGTGGGGGAATTAGGCAGCAGGTGTGTGAAACAACTAGATGGGAAACAGGTATGAGTGATCAGTGTGGGGAGAACCCTGAGAGGGAAACACGAGGGTGGAGAGAAGACTGAGACAATGAGTGTGTGGTGAGGAGACAGAATGATAACCATACACGTTACAAATAACAAACACGTTTGTTGACAGTGGCAGATGACGCACAGACAAGACCGGGATCATAACACAACCTGCCTATCTCAAGCCCAAAGCACTAATCACTGCAACAGTTGGCCGATTTACCCTCCTCCCTGAAAGATGATTCTGTCACGTGTAACATATAGTGTGTGTGGCCATGACATTTTAGAATGTTTATGTAAATATGAATAAATGCTTCATGAGACATACAGTGTTGCCGCTGCTTAATTTGGAAATTCTGAGGTGCTGGAACAAGGGGGTATGACATACATACACAGTCTTATTTGTTTGACCATAAATATTCCTGGAGTTTTTTTTTAGTTGTTCCTGCCGTTATAAGTAACAGCTCAGGCGATTGCGCCAGTGCACACACAATATTTCACCTTGCAGCAACATGACAGCCTGTTCATTACCAAAATGAAATAGGTATTGGCATTATAATTATTACAAGTGCTTTTTAATTGAATATATGCATTCAACATGCCAGAGCGAACGTTTTCCACTAGCGCTTGAGGAGCGGGATCTGCCAAATGAGGTACAGGATAGGAGTTCGGAAGTGCCGGATCCGGTTGTTCCAGCAAAAATTAAGCCCCGAGTGTTGCTTGTGTGCATGCTTCATAGTAATTGTACTGGACTATGTATGCATGAGTTTAAAGGGAGTAGAATCCTTGCAGTTGAGTAAAACAGATCCAGCTCCAAAATGAACCCCGACACCTTTTAAATATAATTCTGTCATGTTGTGTGTGTGGGCTTGGCATTTTAGCATGTCTGTGTAAATATGTATGATTGCTTTATGACACATACAGTGTTGCTTGTGAGCATGCATCAAACTTATTGTTTCTGGCTATGTATGCATTCATGCATAAGTTTAACGGAGTAGAAACTTGACAGGTAGGAAAAACAGATCCTGTCCCAAAATTACCTCTAACCCACTTTAAATATTATCTCGTCATTTGTAACATGTTGTGTGTGGCCTTGACATTTTTGCATGTCTCTGTAAATATGAATACATGCACGATGAGACAAAAAGTGTTGCTTGTGAGCAGGGATCAAACTAATTGTTTTTCACTATATGTGCATCCATGACAACTAAGAATGTTTCTGTCAGGGGAGGTTCCCCTATGTTCAATGAGAAACAAAGTCAAAGAGGACCGGGCTTCAAACCACCAACCTGCGAATGTCAAACCCAAAGCACTAACCACTACACCAAGTTGTACTGCTGTAAAATGCTCCCCCTGAAGGTGAAGCTCATCAAGGGTAATATTTGCAAGCTATTGCAGGAAAACTGTCTCTCACAGCTGAGAATTCTCCTGTCACATACTGTTCCACCTGTTTTCCATGAGATAGAATGTCCCTACTTGTCTCAAACTTGCTCTGCCGACTTTCAAAACAAACACAAGTAGGTTCTTAGAGTTTAAGGTTCATATCATTTAATCTTTCAAAGGAGGAAAACGTATTATGACGACTAAGAACGATGCTGTCAGACGAGGTTCCCCTGTGCTCAACGAGAAAAAAAGGAAGGGGACCAGAGCTTCAAACCATCAACCTGCCCATCTCAAGCCCAAAGCACTAACTACTTCACCCATTTGAAAATTCTGCTGTCACATAGGGGTTCCCCTGTGTTCAAGAGAAATAAGAAGGGGGACCGGGCTTCAAACCACCAACCTGCCTATCCCAAACCCAAAGCAAAGTGAAGGCAGGCAAAGTAGAAACGTGGCAGATCCTGCCCCCAAATTTTACCAAACCCTTTCAAATATGATCTTGTCATGTGTAACATGTAGTTTGTGTGGCCTTGACATTTTAGCATGTCTATGCAAATATGAATAAATGCTTGATGAGACAATCGGTGTTGCTTGTGTGCAGCCATCAAATTCAATGTTTTTGACTATAGGTGCTCCCGTGACAACTAAAAATGTCGCTGTCAAGTGAGGCTCCCGTGTTCAATGAGGAAAAAAGAAAGGGGACCGGGGCATCCGTCCCCCAACCTGCCCACGTCAAACCCAAAGCGCTGACCACTACAGCAGCCGACCTATTGTACGGATCCGCTTGAAAGGGAAGCCAATCAAGGGTAAAATATGTCAGCTTTGCAGGGGCAACAGTATCTCAAAGCTGAGAATTGTCCTGTCACATACTGTTCCAGCTGTGTTCCGTGAGATAGAAAGCCCCTACTTGTCTGACACTTGCACCGCTGACTTTCAAAACCAATACAAGTAGGTTCTTAGAGTTTAAGGCTCATTTCATTTATTTTCAAAGCAGGAAAACGTATTATGACGACTAAGACAATGCTGTCAGATGAGGTTCCCTTGTGCTCAATGAGAAAAAAAACAAGATGGGGGACGGGATTTCAAACCACCAACCTGCCTATCTCAAGCCCAAAGCACTAATCACTGCAACAGTTGGCCGATTTACCCTCCTCCCTGAAAGATGATTCTGTCACGTGTAACATATAGTGTGTGTGGCCATGACATTTTAGAATGTTTATGTAAATATGAATAAATGCTTCATGAGACATACAGTCTTGCCGCGGCTTAATTTGCAAATTCTGAGGGGCTGGAACAAGGGGACGTTGCAGACCCGGCAAGTTAGTGGCGTGTGGAGCAGTAACAGAATGGGCCATTTTTGTGGGGCTTTCTTTCCAACTATTTATGTTTTGAAAATGCGCATAAGAAAGCTTAAATGGAAACGGATATGCGAAAATAATCTCAAAATTACCAAAAAATTGAACGGGCTAGACGCAGAATTTATCTCGAGTTTACCTTAGTTCAAATGCGCGTTAAGGTGATGGAAACTGTTATTGTCATATTTAATTTATTATAAATCAATGTTGTGCTTGTAAAACACCAAAAAAACAGCCCACAATATGTGTGTACAATTCACAAGTTTAACGTCAAACTTAAATTACACAGGCATTTTGTGCGTGAGCGCGTGCTGGTGAAGGCTAATGTGAATAACAAATTAGGCGTATTAAGCATCTAATCATCCGTTGACCGTATTTCATCTGGTCTTCTCCATCACTTCGCAGCATTTAATAAAACTTGTCCAACAACACTAATATCTCTCTCTGAAGTGTCCATCACGACAAGTCACATTCAATATATAATGCAAGCATGCGATGTGCAAGCATACGCGTCAGAAGACTTCCCACATTTCAGAAGTGCATCAACGTTGACAGGCTATGTATTCGTGGAATATGTCAAATATTTGACAATTAACAGATTAACAAAACGAAAGGGAAGAAATGGTGACAATATGCTGCTGAAATTGGTTCAGTTTGTAAGGCCCAGCGCTTCACAAATGAGATCAACGAAAGGAGATGACAGAGCGCATCCGGTAAATTTTCTCCATTTTGCAAAAGCAAAGACTTTTGTTTTTTAGTCCAAGTGTGCAGCCTTCCTATCGAATGACATACGTACACAGTCTTATCTGATGGTAGAGCGGAGAATGGGAAGTGGGGACCTGACAAGAGCTGAGATGATAGAGCTGGATAAAGAAGGACGTGGTCACCTGACATGTCTTCACCACAAAACTTCAAATGCTATTAGATTATTAATGATAATCTTAAACTATAATTTATTTTATTATTAAGTTTATTTATTTTATTTAGCCTTGTTGTGCAAGTTCTCTGGAGCTTGTGCAGAGGCAGCAGCTTTTGCCAGAGGGGAACTGGAATCCCCTGGTTGGGCCTGGGTTCTCCTGAGGTTTTTTTTCTCGATTAGAGTTTTGGGTTCCTCGCCACCGTTTGCATACTGTTTTTGCACTATCTGCCTGACCGGGGGGGCTGCTTTAGAATCTTAAAGTTTTACTTAATTAATATTGCATATAGGAATTTATTATCTGTTATATTTGACCTGTGCTTCTCTCTCCTTTATCCTAAATGTGTGCTCTCACTGAGCGTGTGTGTGTGTGCGTACTTGTCTGTGTACGTACGTGTGTGTGTGTGGTGTGTGTGTGTGTGTGTGCGTGCGCATCCGTGTGTGTGTGTGTCTCTGTGTCTGTGTGTGTTGGTGCGTGTTGTGTGTGTGGAGTGTTTTGTGTGTGGGTGTGTGTGTTGGTGCGTGTTGTGTGTGTGGAGTGTTTTGTGTGTGGGTGTGTCTGTCTTCTGTGTTTTCAACCTTTTCTTGTTTTTGCAGGTACAACTTTGATTGTTTTGCTTGTAGTCAATGTGTCTCATGTACAGCTGCTTTGTAACAATGAAAATTGTAAAAGCGCTATATAAATAAAGTTGAGTTGAGTATGTCTTTAATTTTGTTTTATGTTTGTTGTACAGCACTTTGGTTGCAACTCCTGTTGTTTTTAAATGTGCTTTATAAATAAACTAAACTAAACTAAATTATGTGTCGATATGTCTGATTAAAAGTAAGAAGGTGTGAAAAAGAACTCAATTCAGTATTTTGTGCGTTGTCTGATGTGGCATTCCGGTGTCCTGAAATTTCATTCTACCTGTCAGATTATCCTACCAGGCATACACCGTTGTTGTGCCGTGAAATGCACCCCTGCCAGATTATGCGCACTCCCCCTCCCCACAATAGTTAGGGTGAGGATTAGGTGTTAGAGGAGGGGTTAGGATTAGATATGTGGAATGGGTTAGAATTAGCCAATCGGACAGCGTGTTATTGAAGGAGTTGCATAATCTGGCAGGGGTGCATTTCTCGGCACAACACCTGCGTGCGTATCTCATACACCACGTGAGAACTACATCCAGTCCTCTTTTGCACAGAGGTGGAAAAAGTACAAAAATATTATACTCAAATACAAGTACTACTACTTTGATGAAATTGTACTTGAGTACAAGTAAAATACCAATCAAAAAATCTACTCAAGTAAATGTAAAAAGTAGCTTGTTTAAAATTTACTCAAAGTAAAAGTTACTTAGTTACTTTTTAAAAGCGGGAGGGTGACCTCTCCTGTTTTGTGCAACACCAACAGTGTTGGGAGTAATGCATTACAAAAGTAATGCACTACAGTAACATATTACTTTTTGCTGTAACGCAGTAGTGTAAGGCATTACTAATCAATTTTCAGTAATATTTTACTCGGTACATGTTCAGTAATGCTTGCGTTACAACAAACTTTTTGCCCGCGAGACATTAACAAATCAAAAATCCCGCAAGTAAGTTCTATTTCCTGTTCGTGAATAGACGTGTGTGGTGTCATTCATCTCCCTCTGGCTGGTGGAACTATTTTGTATTATAACGCTCCATGATTTCAGTCTTTGAGCTAAAGGTCCGAGGCTATTGGCCCCGCCCAGTTCGCTGTAAGCGCCAGTGTTGCCAGGGTGGCGAGTTTCCCTCAAAATTGGGCTATTTTGAAAATGCAGTTGCGGGAAAAATTATGGAGCCGCGGGTTTTTGGGCTACTTTCATAATGTACTGCGGCTGCCAAAATGTTTATTTATATTCTAAGGATAAATGTTAATTGATGAGATTCGTAATGTGTATTCACACTCAGATGAATACCTGTCAACTCCAGGACCGGCCTGTTCTCAAAAGTGTGGGGAACGAGTGTCTGACAGGCAGGCTACAGTATGCGGGAGATCAGCTCAACCAAAGAGGAAAATATAGCGGTGGTATTAGAAAATGCATCCGAATTATGCTTTAACCAATGTTCCGTAAGGTGCATGTTACATTGCACAATGAAAGAAATCACTTGTGAGTGTACAACAGTTTATTCTTCTGGCTGCCAAATATCACGTTTGAGCAGCTATACGCAGTCTAGAACAACAACATTGACGTGCTTGTACACATTATACATATGCAATACATTTAACCATGCTTAATCAAGTTTTTGCATGTCTTACGAAGAGAAAACACGTTTCTCGTCCATTTCCGTGCTTGATCTTTTTTAAAGGCACCCAAAAACGAAAAATCTGTTATGGATTACTCACCCTCTAGTTGTTCCAAACCTGTATAAATTTCTTTGTTCGGTTGAACACAAAGATATTTGGTAGAATGTTAGCAACTGAAAATTCTTTGGCATCATTGACTACCATAGCAGAAAAAATATAATGGTAGTCAAAGGTGACCCAGAATTGTTTTCTTTCCTAAATCCCCCAAAACATATTTTGAGTTCATCAGAACAAGAAATATATACAATACCTAGGAAACCATTCAGAAAAGTAAATATAGCAATATAAACGTCTTTTGGCAGTTGTTAACTTTGATTTGACACCGGAAAATAATTGGGCTAGTTTTCATTCCTTTTGGGCGGGTTTTGAGGGGTCATTGGGCTGCTTTCAGGAAGCTAGTTAGCAAGATCCCTGTGACCTGCAGCAATGACAAGGTAAGCTAAGGTTTACATGATGACTAGCTAGAATTCTATATAATCTAGTTCAGTGATGAGATGGGACTATTTTGTATTTAAATACCTTTGAAAAATTTTTTTTTATTTTGTATTTAAATCTGTTTAATCTTAGTATTTTTGTATTTTCAAACTGAAATACTTTTTTACACTGCATAGATGGGCAGTGTATTCAAATACATCCATTTGAAATACAAAATACTATTTTTTTGTAATAGTATTTTGAATTTAAATGCATTTAATCTATGTAGTATTTTTTGTATTTATTTGTGTATAGCCTAGTTAATTCAAGAAATCAGCAGTCTAAAGAGGTTGATTGGCAAAAAGTATTTTGAAAATACAAAAATACAAAGACTTATTTTAGAATGTTAAGTTCTACTTCTGTAGTAAATTGGTGAAAGTAACTCAAAAGTAATACAGGAGTCATGTAAAGTATTACAATTCTGAGACAGTAATATTGTAAGGTAAAGGATTACTTTTAAATAACAGTAACAAGTAATCTGTAATGTATTCCAGTTTGGAAGTAACTTGCACAACACTGAACACCAACAATAGTCATAGTGCCCATTTTTATAAATCAAAACGTGTTACAAGTGCACTGCAACTATTTTTTTGCCTTGTTTTGCAGAAATATCACAGAATCCTATAGCAGAAATATTAACTAAACAATTCTTAAATCAATAAATATTTTCTTCAGAAGAAAAATTAAGCCTTAAAAAAGAGCCTTATTTTCTTAATAAATAATCATATACACACTGCTAAGTTTCAGCAGTGAAACCACGTATAAATGGTTCCACGTTGTAGCGGTTTTAGCTAGTTAAAATATTGATGAGCAAAGCTTACCAAATATGGTTCTCCACCAGATCTATCAAGATCACATCCATGAAATGAGTTATTTAAAACATCAATTTCAGTCAAGGAATTAGTTTAGCTCAAAGGAAAATACGTATAATAATCGTGATCAAATATACATATTTTACGGTCTCTGATTAGTAATATAAAGCATACAATACTTGTATGCATTCGTCCCGCGAATGCATCAATGATATAATATACTTTACATTATCTCATGGCCATAAGTAACGTGACTTTACCAAACAGGATTTAGAGCAAAGGTAGCGAATCGAAACACAGAAAAAGGACCAAGTTTGTGAGCGTGAATACAGAAAACCCATCACAAATGAATATATATATATGGTTGTTTATTAAACTCTACTCTACATGGTAAAAACGATGACGATCGCATAACACAAACAAATACATGAAACACAAACACGCTAGGAAGTGCGGAGAGAGAAAGAGAGATAAAGTGAGTGAGAGAGAGAGAGAGAGAGAGAGAGGGCATGGCAGCGATTTCTGAACATCAATAAAAATCATCTTTAACAAAGAGGCACAAACTTAACGCAGCTATTCTATAAATAGAAAAGGATACTTGCAAGCTCTGTGCTGGACCGATATCTGTATGCGCATGTAGAGATGGAATTGTTCAAAAGGTTTCAGAATGCAGTCCAGCTGGAATGTCCCGGGCCTTGTGATCGGCCACATGGCTTAGCCACGTGGCGGCAGAAGTTTCCGAAGAGACGCCACGAACCAAGTTTTGAGGGCCGGTGAAGAGAAGAGAGTCTTTTCAGAGCAGGCTCG
>NC_079914.1:15334233-15475097 GCF_024868665.1 Triplophysa rosa
GGTCTTGATGAGATATATAGCTGAGTATCATCTGCATAACAGTGGAAGCTAATTCCATGTTTTCTAATAATGTTTCCAAGGGGCAGCATGTATATGGAGAATAGCAAGGGTCCTAAAACCGATCCCTGAGGTAATCCATAATTTACTTGCGTTAGATTTGATGATTCCCCATTTAAATGGACAAATTGATGTCTGTCTGATAAGTAAGATCTGAACCATTGTAGTGCCTGTCCCTGAATACCGGTATAATTGTGTAAGCGATCTAGAAGTATTTTATGGTCTACAGTATCGAACGCAGCACTAAGGTCAAGCAGGACTAGGAGTGAGATGTTACCTTTATCTGATGCTATAAGCAGGTCGTTTGTAATTTTAACGAGCGCAGTTTCAGTACTATGATGCGGTCTAAAGCCTGACTGGAATTTTTCGTGTATGTCATTATTTTGTAAGAAAGAGCACAACTGAGTGGACACTACTTTTTCTAGTATTTTAGACAGGTAAGGGAGATTTGAAATCGGTCTATAGTTTCCTAGTTCATTGGGGTCTAAGTTTGGTTTCTTGATAAGAGGCTTAATGACGGCCAGCTTAAAGGGTCCTGGGACATGGCCTAGATTAATTGACGAGTTGATAATGTTATAAATGGGCTCAATTGCAACGTGTTTCAGAAATGGTGCGTAGAAAGAACCCAAGCGCAGGCAGCGGCAATGACGGGGTTAACAAGACAAACTTTATTTTGACAAGAAACACAAAACAAAAACCCACGAGGGGGTGTAAACAAGAACAAGATAATAAAAAGTAAAGAGGGACGTAAACTAACTAAGCACTAAACTAAACAACACTTGACAAAGACTAAACTAAACACTTACTGTGACAAGGGGAAACAGCAACAAGAGACACAGGCACACGGAAGACATCTGACCACTGACTGTAAACATGCAGACCACAGACCGAACGTAATACACGCAATACACGAGCCCAGGACAATGAAACAAGAGGGCATTTAAAGGAAAGACAAACGAGGGATAACGACACGGGGCAGGTGTGGGTAATGAAACACTCAGGGNGATCATTTGTAACTCTGATCAAAGCAGTCTCTGTACTGTGACATGCTCTAAATCCAGACTGGAATTCTTCATTGATGTCATTCCTTTGGAGGAAGGAGCATAATTGAGTTGAAACTACTTTTTCCAGAACTTTAGATATGAAAGGTAGATTCGATATAGGCCTGTAGTTCCCTAGTTCTCTAGGGTCGAGTTGGGGTTTTTTGACAAGGGGCCTTATAACAGCCACCTTATATGCTTTAGGCACATGTCCTAATGTCAGAGATGAGTTAATAATACCAAGAAGAGGATCTATAATTTCTGGGAGCATCTCTTTCAGTAGATTTGTAGGTATAGGGTCTAGCATGCATGTTGTTGATTTAGATATGTACATTTACATTTACATTTAGTCATTTAGCAGACGCTTTTATCCAAAGCGACTTACAAAGAGTATAAGGAGCAATAAGCGATATGTCATACAGGAGCAATAATGCAATAGGTGCCAATACAAAGTTACTAGTTTTAACAAAAGCTAGACCACTACCTGTTGAGAGAAAGCGAGAGGGTTAGTGTTTTTTTTCCTTTTTTTTTCATTTGTCTGTCAAGTATTCACAGAAGAGGTGGGTTTTAAGTAGTTTTTTGAATGTTGTGAGAGATGTGGTTGACCGGACCGAATTAGGAAGAATGTTCCACCAGGAAGGAGTTGTGAATGAGAATGAGCGGGAAAGCGATTTACTGCCCTTATGGGAAGGCAGTACAAGACGCCGCTGGTTTGCTGAACGCAGGGATCTTGATGGGGTGTAGGAGTGTAGGAGGGTGTGAAAGTATGTCGGTGCAGATCCAGTGATAGTCCTGTAGGCAAGCATTAGTGACTTGAATCTGATACGGGTTCAACCGGTAGCCAGTGGAGGGAGATGAAAAGGGGCGTCACATGAGCCCTTTTGGGCTGTTGGAAGATGAGGCGTGCTGCTGCGTTCTGAACCAGCTGGAGCGGTTTGATAGCCTTTGCAGGAAGACCAGCAAGGAGAGCATTGCAGTAGTCCAACCTTGAGATTACCAGGGCCTGGACAAGGAGTTGTGCCGCATGCTCAGTGAGATAGGGTCTAACCTTTCTAATGTTGAATAAGGCATATCGGCATGACCGCGTTGTCTTTGCAATGTGATCATTGAAGGACAGCTGTTCATCAAATATGACTCCGAGGTTCCTGGCTGTTTTGGAAGGAGTGATTGTGGTATTGCCAAGTCGGATGGTGAGATCGTGTTGCACCGTGGGGTGTGCCGGAAACACGAGTAGTTCTGTCTTGGCAGGGTTCAGCTGGAGGTGATGCTCTTTCATCCAAGCCGAGATGTCCTCTAGGCAGGCAGTAATGCGAGCTGCTACAGTGGTATCGTCTGGGTGAAACGAGATGTAGATCTGGGTGTCGTCAGCATAACAGTGATAGGAGAAGCCGTGTGCCCGTATGATAGGTCCCAAGGATGACGTGTAGATGGAAAAAAGTAGCGGTCCAAGCACCGATCCCTGAGGGACCCCAGTGATCATGTGGTGGGCAGTGGACAGCGAGCCCCTCCATGACACCCTGAAGGATCTGCCGGAGAGGTAGGATTTGAACCAGCGGAGAGGAGAGCCTGAGATTCCTAGTGATGACAGGGTTGCTAGCAGTATCTGGTGATTGACAGTGTCAATCTAATGATCTAATAATTTTAGACAGCTCATCTTGATCTACGGTATAAAATAATTGCATTTTCTCCTTAAGGGCGCTGTAGTTAGTTTGTTCAGCGGGTTTCACTTCTGATTGCATTGTTATAATTTTTTCTCTAATATCTTGGATTTTATATGTGAAGTAGTTCATAAATTCATCACTGCTATGCTGATATACAGGATCAGAAGTCACTGACGATTTATTTTTTGTTAATTTAGCCACCGTGTTAAATAAAAACCTAGGGTTGTGCTGGTTTTCTTCTATTAGTGATGAAAAGTAGGCGGATCTAGAAGTTATTAGGGCTTTCCTGTATTTTCGAATACTATCCTTCCATGCTGTACGAAATACCTCTAATTTAGTTTTCTTAAAGTTGCGCTCCATTTTTCGGGCCGCTTTCTTTAGAGCCTGAGTGTGTTCATTATACCACGGTGTGGGGCTGCCATTTTTAATCTTCTTTAAACGTAGAGGAGCAACTGTGTCTAGCGTTACTGAGAAGGTGGAATTAAAATTTTCAATGGTAGTGTCAAGATCTTCAACGTTATTTCTCATGCTAGCGATTTGAGACAATTCGGGCAGATTATCGAGAAACGCATCTTTGGTAGTTGAAGTTATTGTTCTACCATATTTGTAACAATGAGTTTTATTTGCAGCCGTAGGCCAGTGAAGCAAACATAATACCAGATAATGATCCGAAATGTCTTCACTCTGCTGAAGGATTTTAACGTCGTCCACATTTATACCGTAAGACAGTATTAAATCTAAAGTATGATTACGAAGGTGAGTGGGTCCTGACACATGTTGACTAATGCCCATGGAGTTAAGAGTGTCTTTGAAAGCCATTCCTAAGGCATCTGTAACGTTATCTACGTGGATGTTAAAGTCACCAACGACAAGGAGTCTATCTGCGGCCAGTACTAGTTCTGATAAGAACCCACCAAATTCTTTAATAAAATCTGTGTGGTGCCCTGGAGGCCTATATACAATAGCTAGAATCAATTTAAAAAGTGTTTTATCTTTAGTATTAGGTGTTGAAACATGAAGAACCATGACTTCAAAAGAATTATATTTAGAGTTCGACTTCTGGGAAATGCTAAGAGAGTTATTGTAAAGTGCTGCGACACCTCCCCCTCTGCCTTTTAGACGAGGCTCGTGTTTATAATAATAATCTTGGGGGACAGATTCATTTAAAGCAATATAATCATCTGGTTTTAGCCATGTTTCTGTCAAACAGAGCATGTCTATTTTATGATCTGTTATCATATCGTTAACAAAAAGTGCTTTATTAGAGAGAGATCTAATATTTAGCAATCCGAGTCGTAACAGTTGATTATCTGTATTTTGTTCATGTTTAGTTTGTTTAACGTTTATTAAATTACTTTCAAGAGGTTTACGCATTATTTTATGTTTGCTAATCCGGGGGACAGACACAGTCTCTATTTTGTGATGTTTGGGAGAACGGATTACTACATGTTGTACATTTTGTGTATTCTGCGACGTGAGACGGCAAGCAGACAGTTGGTTAAGCCATTCTGTCTGCTCCCTGACCTGGGCCCCAGCGAGTCAAGTTTTAGCATTAGCATTAAGACTTTTTGCCATATTTCTAGACAGGATGGAAGCCCCAGCCCAGGAGGGATGGAGACCATCTCGTTTCAACAGGTCAGGTCTGCCCTCAAAACTCTTCCAGTTATTTATAAAAACTATATCATTCTGCAGGCACCACTCAGACAACCAGCCATTTAGTGATGATAATCTGCTATAAATCTCATCACCACGATAAGCATTGAGGGGGCCAGAGAATATTACAGTGTCTGACATCATGCTTGCGAGCTCACACACCTCTTTAATGTTATCTTTTGTGATCTCCGATTGACGGAGTCGAACATCATTTGTGCCGACGTGAATAACAATCTTACTGAATTTACGATTAGCCTTAGCCAGCACATTTAAATTTGACTTGATGTCAGGCGCTCTGGCTCCCGGTAAACATTGGACTATGGTGGCTGGTGCCTCTATGTTAACTTCCGAACAATAGAATCACCGATAACTAGGGCACTTTCAGCAGGTTTCTCAGTCGGTGCGTCACTGAGCGGGGCAAACCTGTTCGAGACTGTAATCGGAACGGTTGAGTGATGTTTTGTCCTGCGACTACGCCGTCTCACAGTCACAAAGTTTCCCAGCTGCGGGGGATTTTCAACCGGAACCGAGCTGTGTGCGCTAATGTTGCTCGCATCCAAAGTGTTTTCTATCGTCGTTAAACTCTTACTATCCTCAGATAAAGATTGGATGCGAGACTCTAATTCTAAGATCTTCTCTGTCAGCCTAACTATTTCCCTGCATTTATCGCATATAAAGCCCTCGCAGCTGACAGAGAAGGCTAAGCTAAACATATGACATGAGGTGCAAGTAACAATAATAGGAATAGAAGCCATAACTCACCGGATTTGAAGTGCAATTCCAACTTACCAAGGTTGCTCGATGGATCGTAGTATACTCGCTTAAAAAGAGAAACAGTTAGCACACAAGACAAACCAGAGGCAAGATGATATTCCACAGTGTAAACAGAAAGCAAGCTAACACGCTATTGCTATGCTAACGGCGTTAAATTAACTATCACTTTTGGTTTAGAATCTTCAAGTAAATAACAACAACAGGGTTATTGAGATATCAGGATAAGTTAGCAACGACAATAATAATTAACGATAATAAAATACACTAATATTAGAGCGAAGTGTAAGTGCACTGATACAAACAAGCCGCTGGCAGCGATGCAGGAAACAGGAGTTAAATGTGTTGTCTTCTCATGCTTGACATGGTCAACTTATCAAAAACGAGTTAAACGTATTACTTAGTATTTCTGTGCTCGATACACTCCCCCAAGGTTCGGAAAGGTTTCGGAAAGAAAAACCATTACGTAACAACATTTCCTAGTCCCTTATTGGGCAATTCTCCCAGAAAAGCACGCCCACGGCAAGGTGAAAGAAATAGCCCACCCACGCGTCAACCGACGAGCCATAGGAAGACCCGCTTGCCATCAAGATTGGCTGCACTGTGGGCCTGCAGCTGCAGCTCGTTACTCTTGCGATAGTGAGCGAATTTGAGGTGTGTTTGTTTGTTCACGGCATTTCAGTGATGGATGTTATATAAACGGTGGATATAACACTGGATTTGCAGTTTTTTTAAACTGATAGATGGAGCGGTCCCAGCACTAAAAGATGCCAGACATGAACCGGGCGCGGTAACGGTGCGTTTCCACTGGCGCGGAGCGTGCGGAGCAGAGCGAGCGTTTTCAATTCATTTGTATGAGAGCTGCGCTTGACGCTCACCTGTTGCATTATGGGACCGACAGCGGGGCAGAAAGGGCGTTGGGAGCAGCCAAGAGCGTCAAAAAAGTTGGGCTCTTCTTGACTTTATGCAAATATCAAGCGGCAAACGCCGGGCGGCAGCCAATCGCTGTGAAAAGTAGGCGAGCCAAGATTGACGTATGCTTCAGATTGCTTGCGGAACTGGTGGAGTAGTGAGCTGAAACTCTTGTCATCTCTCTCTATCAGAATGTAATTTTTATTGTTTCTTTGTATCTGATTTTCTCTTATTTGTGTCTTGCTTAACTATTGTGTAATTTCTTTTATCAGTGACATTATAAATGTACATTCTGTTTAATATTTTCAAAAAATAAATATGCTAAAAAAGTGTGCGCCTAATATTTTAATGCATTTTTTATGTTTCTGTCTTATGAATGAAACTGTATTAAACTGTCATTGTATATATTTATTGCTAATGAAGAAATAAAGTAAAAAGTGGTTTTATTTTAATATATTAAGAGTTTTATCAGAACTATACTTCATGCAATCTTAGTTTTTTATGTATACATTCGTAACAGTTGAATTACTGATTATCACCAATATTTCATTAATATGTTTATTCATAACCAGACCCTTTTTTGGAGACTAAATATCAAATTAGCCTGAAATGTATGTAATGTATTTATTATATGATTGTTATGTGTCATGGATTACACAGGGAGAAAGAACCCAATTGCAGGCAGCAGGGATGAAGGGGTTAACAAAGGATATTTATTACAAAAAACACAAAACAAAGACCCACGGTGGGTTATAACAAGACAAGCGGGGTAAAGACAGGACATAGACTAACTATCATTAAACTGAAATAAACAACACTAGACATAAACTAGACTGAACACTTACTACACTTGACTGGGGTTGTCACAGAAAACAGGAACACAGCAGTACATAAGTCCACAGCATACAGGGGAATTCACATAGGTAAGCACACCACACACAATGACCGAACACAGGACAATGAAACATGAGGACTATATAAAGGGGAGCAAATCAAGAGGGAACAGGTGCGGGACATGAACTAAATAACAAGCAATAACGAGACGAAAGGGCGGGAACAGAGACAAGACCTGGAGAGAGAGAGTATGGCGGACCAAAACTGTCTCTCTCCACATGAAACAAGTGATCCTGCCGTGATTCTGCCACAAGATCAAGAAAGACATGACAAGATGAGGCAGAATCACGACAGTTATGGCCTTTGTTTTTGTTTCATGTAGGCTATAGCTACGCTTGTCTCTTTGGGTGGTAGATGGTGACAAATGAGGTGTTTAGCTCGCAAACCGCTGTTGTAAGAAGAAGAGAAAATGATTCTTTTGGGAGGCGTGCTCTAGTAGTGTACTACTGAACACGCCTTGAAGCGAACGCTTTTCAGCGTTGCAAGCGGCACGCTCCGCTAGTGGAAACGCACCGTGAGTCAAACTAAGTCATATGTCTGTGTTTTGTTGGCAGTGGGTGTGCATGTTCTTTAGTTCCACCATCCCCCCCGCACGCGTTGTATGTTTTTGGAAATAATCTTACAGCTGTATCTATCTTTTATAAATGTGACTAAAGACTAAAGTGCGATAATTTTCTTTAAGTACTCAAGATTAACATGAGATACGCAGAAACTGTTTATGGCCAGAGCTATGGTCACTTTAAACGCACATAAAATAGTTATAATGCAGTTGCTCCAATCCAATCTGTGAGGTTCGATATCAACAATGGAAATGTGAGAACGAATAAGACTCAGGACACGCATGCTCAGTGCTCACAGACCGGTGTTGATCTCACCAGCCGTAGACTTTCTGTATAAGACTTTGCAACACTTTCAGATCATGTCATCAAACGTGTGAAACTATTTCAGACCTCTGAGCTGTTGAAGAAGATGTTTCTTGTGTTTGTTTATCTCTGGTTGTACTTCTGCCGTCTACAGGGTAAGTCATAAACATGTTTTATTATTTAAGGGTGAAGTTAATTCAGTGTAATAACGGCCTCATTATTACAACTCATTAGATCTGATCTTGTATGCTTCTATTGTATGTCTAGTTTAATAAAATCTTGTTTTGAGGTCTGTGAACTCACATAAATAATAGAATCGGTGCATTTGTTAAATAAATGTCTCATAAGAAAAGAAAAACTTTATTTAAATGCCCTGTTAAAGAAATAGTTCACCTCAAAATAAAAATTCTGTCATCATTTACTCACCTTCGAGTTGTTCCAAATATGTATACATGTCTTTGTTCTGATGAACACAGAGAAAGATATTTGGAAGAATGACTATAAGCAAACAGTTCTGGGGCACTTTTGACTACCAATGTATTTTTCCTACTGTGGTAGTCTATGGGGTCCAAGAACTGTTTGGTTACAAGCATTCATCCAAATATCTTTCTCCGTGTTCAACCAAACAAAGAAATGTATACAGGTTTGCAACAACTATAGAGTAATTCATGACAGAACTTTCATTTTTGAGTGAACTCTCTCTTTAAATAACTGAAATTAACAAACTGAGGCACTAACAAGGCAGTATTTTATAAACTAAACTGTTGAAATTTCAGTTACTTTTCCCCATTGGTTGAATTAGTTAACATCAGTGAATCGTTGCCTTAGAATCATATGGGTCTATCTGACATTTTTGTCAAAATTGAACTATTCACATAGCCTATTGATATTCTGTGACAATTTATTTACATTATGTGATGTTTTTTCTTCACATTGTACATTCTGGGACTGTTTTTCTGTCTGTCCGTCCGTCCATCCGACAATATTTATAATATTAAGTTGTATCGGTTAACGTTATTTAATGCAAAGTGAACTAACATTATCAGGGATCAATAAATGCTGAAAACTATATAGCTCTTTGCTTACCAAAAGAAAATATTTCTAATATTTTATATAAAAACATTTTTATTAAAATCTTACGATCTAGTTTGCAAAAGTAGAAAGCCAACTGTCATTTCAGTTGTCAAAAACTACTGATAAGTTTCTTAGACTAAACTAAATTAACTCAAGATCTTTAATATGTGTGAACACATCTCTGTGTCTTCAGGTGTGTTTACAGATGAGGTGAAGTCAGTGTCAGTGATGGAGGGACATTCTGTTACTCTACACAATAATACTGCTGACACACACACAGATGATCTGATAGTGTGGAGTTTTGTAACTCAAGAGTCTCGAATAGCTCGAGTCAACAGAGAAGCCAATAAAGTGTCAGTATATGCTGATGTTCATGATGGGATGTTCAGAGACAGACTGCAGGTGGAAAATCAGACTGGATCTCTCACCATCACAAACATCACAACTCAACACTCTGGACTTTATCACATGACCATCAGCGGCCAACAAGAGACCTCATACACATTCAACATGACTGTCTATGGTGAGTAGAGATTTATTATTTGCTCTTTTACATCTATATGAATGTGTCATAAAGCCTCTTAACATTGATTATAAATGTTCTGTTTGTTCTCAAATGTTTTTCAGCTCGTCTGCCTCTTCCTCACATCACCAGTTACTGTCCACAAAACTCTTCATCATCTTCAGTGTCAACATGTGTGTTGTTGTGTTCAGTGATGAATGTGACACATGTGAGTCTCTCCTGGTACAAAGGAAAGAGTTTATTGTCCAGCATCAGTGTGTCTGATCTCAACATCAGACTCTCTCTACCTCTGGAGGTGGAATATCAGGACACAAACACATACAGATGTGTCATCAACAATCCCATCACAAACCACACACAACATCTACACATCACTGATGTCTGTCACAAGTGTTCAGGTGAGTCACATGTGATGTTTGTGTTTATTCAACAGCAGTTATTCTGAGATCAGACGGACTGATTTAGTTACAGTATCCCGACTGTTTTTATTCATTACAGATCCCTTTAATCATATAGTTGTGATCTGTTGTGTTGTTGGATCTGTGATGATTGTAACTGCACTTCTGATCATCTGCATCTGCAGGAAACACACAAACACACATCAGGAAGGCAAGTGGAAACTAATGTTACTATAATAATACTAAATGATCATTTGTAAAGAAACAGATCAAGTAAGAGTATTATGTCTGGTGTGTCTATTATTGTTGTAGAAGCAGTTCAGACCGGTGAAGAGGAGATCACGTATGCTGAAACAACATTCTGTAAAAGACAAACACACAAACAGGTGAGATCATTCAATGAGGTAATAACACCTGCATTTTGACTTATTTCTTTTTTTAGTTATATTTTAGGGCCTTTTTATGCCTTTAATAAGACAGCAGAATAAACTTGGGAAACTAACTTCAGTACATCCACTATGACGTGTTTGTGCTCCTGACAAGATTAACAGTCACACAGGATTAAAAGCAATAAACTCAAAACACTTTTTTTACATACAATACTGTAGATGCTGGGACAACCACATCTATTAATCCCTGAACTAATCATTTATTATAAAAATCTATTTTTAATTGAAGAGATTATTCTGTTGATTTAATGTTGTGTTTGTGTGTTGTGTGTTGTGTTCAGAGAGCTGTAGTGGAGGATGATGTGGTGTATGACCGTGTCATGAGACAATAATCAAACTCTCTGTGAAACTCTTCTGATATGAAGAATCAGATGTGTGATTATTTTCAACTTCTGCTATAATTGATCAGATTTATTTCTGAGTCTGAACAGCGTATGTGCATAATATTATATAAAGTATATGTTTTATATGAAATGTCTGCATTCATTCCAAGATTCATCTGTTATCATCACCATCACATTCACAAGCATAAAACACATGTTAATTGCCACAAATGTTAACAATTCACTATGTATGAGATTGTTAATAGACAGCCGTTTAAACATCAAGATAGAACTGTAAAACATTATTATAAAGAGTGATAAATATTAATATTAATAAAAAAGATGAGAGCGACCAAAGAGTCATTGTGATTTCAAAAACTCCTGAAGCAAACACAGTATTTGTACATGTGCGTCACTCCAACACCTTTATTCCAGGGGTAAAAGTCAAACCTGATGTGCAGAGAAATGTGGTTTTGTTCTGCTGGTGAACATGAGATGCCGTTTGTGGTTGTTGACCATATGTGTGCATGTCAGAGGATAACATTTTCCACTCTGCACAAAAACATCTTTAATAAAGTATTGAATGCATCAATACTAACGCATAAAAATAAAGATTGCTTTAAATTACACACATAGTGATAAAATATATATACTGTACTTTATAGGTATACTATCGTTTTTGGATTGAAGTAGTCACATAAGTGTATACCACATGCAAGAAAGTAAAAGCAATGCTCAAGCTCTGATCGTGCAAGCGATGCTAAAAATTTTTTTTCCAGCTTCAGCGAGAGATTGCATAAGTTTCTCAGAAAACTATTCTTGATATCACACTTCAGTCACATGTCCTGTGCTGTCTTGCGCCATTTTGCAGAAGAACACATGCTAATTTAATCTGTCAGTGTAATGGGCGAATTTTAAATGAATAAATTTGAAGAAAAAATGTATATTATTTACTGCAAGCTGCAATAAAAATAGTTAACTTTCGTATACAGTAGCATGACAGCAATTACCTGATCTGCAAATGACATGTGACCATTCATCCTACATAAAAACTAGATAGTTGATGATTATTTTCTATATTATCATAATTTAAATACCATAAATAACCATAAATATATTCACAACCTCATGTCAACTATAGTCAATGAGACAATTCAAGATCACGCCCCATTGCTTACTGGTCCAAAGCCTCTATTAGAAGCCAAAGGCAAACAACAAAACAAGGCTAATAAACACTCAAAGTGTGCTGTAAAACTGATGAAAAAACACATTTGTATCCTAATTTACATAATAAAATATTAGAAGACGAGACAGCAGGTAATTTTTCAGAAATAATTCAAATATTGTGTTTAGCATAAATATGTGATATGAATAAAAAGTACTCATAAATGTCTTTTAAACGGTAGCCTCATTTGAAATGAGAGGTGGTTTGGACCCAGAGACGGATTAGCCGGTCTGCTCAATATTTTCCAACACTTCACTTTGATTCTCACCCAGCAGACATTCTACTGACTACTCAACTTTATAACTCAACTTATTCTACTAACCCCAACCTAACCGTCTATTGATACTTTAACAGAAATTGGCTGACAAACAGTTCAATAAAATGGGAGTTAGCTGACATGTAGTCACTTGGATGCGACACTTCAAAAATAATGTCTTGGCGTATAAAAATAAAGCGTAACCTATTGCATCTATTAGTGCTTAATTTACACTATTGACTCGAGAGTCATCTAGCGTCCAATACAGGAATTCACGTCGATATAAACACATCTCACAAGAGAGCAGCCAGACAGAAACCCCATAATAATCACTGCACTGACACAGCATTGTGAACGTTTCAGAATATTGTAAATGTTTCAAAGAAGAAAAATAAGCCGGGTTAAATTTGACAAAATAGGAAAACTGTAGTTAAAAGTATGGCCACATGACGTAAACACGATCTTTGTGTGATCAAATCACCATCAGTATTATATTCAAAGTAACTTTCTTTTATTGACAACATTTTGCCAGGAAATTAATACTTTACCAAGATACGCAAGCAAATGTATCACAATTTTTTTTAATTCATATATATTTGTGGCTTCACTTTTGTGCCTTGTTAAGGACTTTTGGTTTGTTAAGGTGTCAAACTGATGATTGAGAAAGGAGCGCTAGTGAAGCTTAAGAAGACTAAAGGTCACAGAGAGGTTTGAAATACAATTCTCACCTTTATAAGAGATCTTTCTACAGACTAAACTGATGAAGATACTGCATCTGTCCTCTGAAACCTCCACCTGAAGAACATGATGCTTTTGTTACAACTGTCAACAATATAACATGAAATAATAGACAAATAAAGCTTTCTAAAACTATGACTATTAGGTCCATGACTGACAGCCAAAAATGTTTCCTAAAATAACTCAATCAGTTGTAAGGACATATGTCTAAAGTAATTGTTACCGTCATGTTTGTAATGTTCAATGTCAATCTGCACAAAATAAGAGATACAAACTGTGCTACACACAGAGTTTAGTTTGCTTGAGGGACCAGAAAAAAATGATTTCCCTGATTCACATATTCATCCATATGCTCTCATTCATTGTTTAGTTTTTTTTATTTATCGAGTCATATTGCATGAATCACATATATAACATCTTTTTTTATTAAAACTGCAGTTTTATGATTTTATGCTTTTCATCAATGCATATTACTGTTAGTTTTTAAACATTTCTTTAGTAAAACAGTTCACAAAATGTGTTGTCAACAAGACTCTGCAGCGCCTCTTTCTTTCATTTGATTGGCCAGTTACGCCTCTTTCTTTCATTTGATTGGCCAGTTACGCCTCTTTCTTTCATTTGATGGGCTAGTTACGCCTCTTTCTTTCTTTTGATTGGCCAGTTACGCCTCTTTCTTTCATTCGATTGGCCAGTTACGCCTCTTTCTTTCTTTTGATTGGCCAGTTACGCTTCTTTCTTTCATTTGATTGGTCAGTAACTCCCGCCTTCTATGATTTGATTGGCCAGCTCAATTATTTTGACACCGTCGAGCGCTACTAGAACCACTATAGGCTTGTTCGACTTGATGCGGCGCAGCAAGATCCGACATGCGGATGACATCAAAGTACCGCGAGAGCGATTCGAAAAACGATAAAAAAGTTTGCTTTCGAATCGCTCTCGCGGTACTTTGATGTCATCCGCCTGTCGGATCTTGCGGCGCCGCATCAAGTCGAACAAGCCTAATATATCCCTGTATGCCTGTAACTCTAACTAGTGACGGATAGATATCACTGAATAAAACAACACACATTCTAATGTTTTACACTGCAAACACAATGATGAATCTCCAGCTGTTCATTAAAACCACCGCAAAAGTTATTTGTGTGGTGTGTTACCCAGGGGTGCCTGCAGGATTTTATCTCAGGAATAAATGCACAGAATCCACCACCCAATATAAAGCTCTCACACACGCAAACACTCAAGAAATGCCAGAAAAATAATTCATATATAAGATATATATATATATAAGATAAACCTTGCTTATAGCTGTTTGAAGCTAAAACCCTGGACCCGATCAGCGCACATTCCACAGCAAAATGCTGTTAGTAAACAAGTTGCAAAAATAAAAGTTTTTGTCTCACCTACTAACGTTACTCCCTCGTACCGGATTGTGACGCAATCCTCATTGCTAATGTGGTATCCATGTGATTCCTTTCTTGCCGATTGAACGAGCAGCATAACTTTGCTATTATCTTTGTGCTCTGAGCCGAGTCTGAACAACAATTTAAGATATAACAAGACGCTCCGGCATTAAGTGATGATTGACACACTGGTAACGCTGTTCTAGCATTTTGCAGCTGTAAATAAGAATACAAGCCAGCTATTTTTCGGCTAAAGACTTTAATTTAAAGTAAACTACCGCTGACAGGCGTGCTTTGTTTTGTTTGTGCTCGGAAGGCTGTATCACGGAGCGCTCCTTTGAAGTGTTGCCATGTTCATTTATTTTTTTAATACTTTTACGCTTGATATTTGGTCTTTAACTCATAAAGCTCGGCACTTTATTTGTAAAAAATGCTCAGTTACGGATATATATATTTTTTTGTTCTTATAAAATATAACATATTTGGACTTTTTAGGTTTATTTTCGGTTAGTCTTTGTTGGTTGTTTTTATCTATGAAGATCTGGCAACATGGTACTTTAACAGATCGTGAGAACTGCTAACCAATACATGGTTATTAACCATACACACAATTGATTTATTTACTCTCGTTCTCTCTTGCTTTCTCAATATGTCATGAGTGTACACAGATTAATAATCAATTTTAAATACTATTTAAATATTTAAACATATAAATAAAATTATAACTAGCGCCCTCTTGTGGTACGCACAGTGCGTACAGCTGCAGCTGTTACCAGTAACGTTAGACCCACAGAGACCACCAGTCTCCTTGAAAACCAATACAATTCCTATTATAGCCATTGAAACAATAAGCATTACTCCGATGGTTTATTCAGATATGAAATGTTTTTAAGTCACCATACCTGACACAATAAAGATGATTGTTGGTGTCCTGTTGAATCTGTTTGGTCAGTCAGTTTCCGCAGCTCTTTCTCATTTTAAACGCTTTATTTTGTGATTTTTTCACATTTTTTTTCTTTGTGATTAACACATTATGGAGTTTCGTCAGTTAAGTAAAACAGAGTTTTTTTTCTCGTGTAGACCTTATGTACAGTACATGTAATGCAGAGTGCGCCACCTAGTGCCCACGGCAGTACCCCTTCACAAACTGAAACTGAATGTAAGTAATAATAATACTGTAGAATATATATATATATACATGGATAAGAAAAAATCAGATTAAATACAACACATCTCAAATCATACATTTCTCAGGCTGAAACTCACAATAAACTAGTCCAAACACTAAATCCACCCATCCACTGCAAAACACATTTATTCACGTTCCTATACAAGTACAACTTAACCACGAAGCACAAGAAAATATTCACATTTATTCATTTGTAATTCGCATTTGGCAGTGGCAAGCATGATGCCCTACAAAAGCCACCCAACAAGTATTTCAATATATTTTATTTGATCAATCTTATGGCTTCTCTCCCCCTGTGGCATTACTGATAGAAAAGACCCCAGAAGTTCAGTGTGGATGAGCAGATCATCAGTGTAATAATCACACACTGAATACTGCTTATGAATACGGATTTACCACTCATTCAACATACTAGTGTTGTGTACTATAGTGAAAGTGTGCATACTTGGACTGATGGACTAAGACTTTTGATATTAACAGAAAATACACAGCAGTCAGTGAGTTCGAGTGTAGTTCAGATGTTGTCTGTAACTTTAATATTAAGGCTTATATTTAATTCACCATTCACCAAAGGCGCGTTTATCTCCACTGACTCTCTCAGCTCATTTGCTGATGGATCTGTAAGAGACACAGACGATTTACAATAACTTACTGCTTTAAGGATAAAAAAACAATCATTTGTTTTATTTATTTCAATAAAGGTATTACTGTATTACTCACCAGTGACCATCACACACAGTCTCCTCAATGAGTTTCTTCCACCGTTGATGGTCTTCAGTGTATAAACACCAGAGTGTTCGTGTCTGACGTTGTTGATGGTCAGATCTCCAGTCTGATCATTCACTTCCATGTCTTTAAACAGATCACCATCATCATCCTCACATGAGATACTGTGGGCAGGATTGATTTCAGCTATGGGAGTATCTTCCTCTCAAAACCTCCACTCGATCTTCTCATCTTTCTCAGTAACACCCGTCTTAAGAGTGACCGATTCTCCCACATTCACTTGAATGAGTTTATCTATCAGCAGCACAACGAAAGAGAAAATGTCAAAGCAAGTTGAAAACTTGAAAACAAAATGAAAGCCACCGGTACTCACCGATGACAATCACATGAAATCTCTTAGATGAACGCTTTCTTATTCTGATGATTTTTAAAAGCTTTCCACTTTTGATATTGAAGAACTTTCTATATCTGATGATGTTGAGTCGATACACTCCAGAGTCTTCAGTCGTGATGTTTGTGATGGTGAGAGATCCGGTCTGATCATTCACCTGCAGTCTAACTCTGAATCTCACTGATGGTCGCTGAAAAAAGATGGTCGCGTTTTAAATTTGAGCGATCTCCTCATCTTCATACATCCACTGGATCACATCATCTCTCTGTATGTCAGTAAGATGATCAGTACGTAAAGTGACAGAATCTCCCTTCATCACTGTCATCTCCTGAGCTGCACAGCGAAAAAGAAACACAGATTAAAAAACAAAACCTGAATATTTCCTTAAATGTGTTACACCTTCAGTTCTTACCTGAAAGAAAGAGTCTGCGGTGATACATGCAGCGACAGTAAATCACAAAAGCGGTTACACCGGCAGCAAGGAAAAGCAGGAAAAAACATATTCCAACTACAGAAACTAAAGGCAAACCCAGCGCTGTAATGACAGAGAGAGATCTCAGAACACATCAGCAGATATTAGACAATAGTAGTAAACTTCATTAATATGTCAAGGAAAACTTGAAAACTTAACAGGAAAGTTAATTCAATAAGATGAGCAAAACATATTATATTTAAAGAGACATAAGCATGATTTAACGCTTCAGATCATGTTTACTTTTGTGATGTTTTTTATGCTGTCGTTTCATGCATTCAATTATTTTTTCTTTTTTAAATCATTTTATTGCATAAAAGAAATAATAAAAAATGCGTAAAAATTTGGTTTTTCAGGAGAAGTAACATTTGTACACACAGCAAAATCGCCAGTGTTAAAAAAGGTCAAATTAACACGCACAGTGTATATATAATTCACACTCTCAAAGTATGGATATATAAACACTGTGAGTGTTAATTTGACCTTTTTTAACACTGGCGATTTTACTGTGCAACATTAAGAATCATATAAAAAGACGGCGCCACTGTCCTGTCAAAAATAAAGCCATGAAACGCTAAAAAAATATCTAAAATTAATGAATAAGAGAGAGCAATTGTAATCGGTCACATTTTAAACAGCGTGATCAATTGTGAAAATAAAGGTGCGGGAAAAAACAATGAGAGAAAGTTTTCAAATCAAGTTATCACTAATTTTTATATTTGGGCAATAAGAAAAACACAATGAGCAATAACTTCATTAATAATATGATATACAATATATGACATGATGAAGCTTAAAGTTTGTAAAATTCATTTGAACTACTGGCTATACGTTGAATTTTGGAACTATACATTATGCACATTGGCAATCTCTCAGTCAATTCTATATACAGTGTTGTGTTGCCCTTCTAAATACTGTATGAATAAAATATATCACAAATCTCCTACACCTATAATTTCACATTCTTAATAAATATTCTTGTCATTTCAAAGCAAGACCGTGACCAACTCTGAAAGAAATAAAAACACAAATCGAACGTTCTGTTCCTCACCGGTGACGGTCACATTGAATCTCCTGTGTAATGAATGTCTGTTACCGCTCATCTTTACTTCATAAACGCCCGCGTGTTGAGATCTCATGCTTGTGATGGTGAGAGATCCGCTTTGATCGTTCAGCTTCAGTCTGTTTCTGAATCTACCGTCGAGAACATCATCATACGTAGTGAAGCGTTTGTCTGGTTTATATATTTCAGCTATCTGAGCGTGTTCATCTCCAAACATCCAGTCTATCAGATCATACGTCTGCATTTCAGTGTCAGTGTACAGCGTGATTGAATGTCCCTCCATCACTGACATCATCATCATCACTCCACCTGTGTCAACAACAGCATTTTCATTTCATCATCTCACAAGTCTAACAGGTTTTCTCTTGAAAAAGAAAGTAAGAACAAGCAATTGTGCAAGAAAACATAAAGACTCATTATGGTAAAGGTCAAATTTACCATAACATGTAAATGCTCATCAAAATGTATGACTTTCATTCTACATGATCATATGTTGCTAAACTATGACTGTGCATTAAAAAAATAACATTCCAAGTGTTTCATAAAGAACTAAAATAGCAAGACGTGATGTACTCACCACTGACAGTAACTCTGAATGACTGGTGTGTTGTATGTCTATTGATGCTGATGATATCGACTTCATAAAGTCCAGAGTGTTAAGATATAATGTTTGTGATGGTGAGAGATCCAGTCTGATCATCCACCTGCAGTCTGTCTCTGAATCTCTCATCAGCATCATCATCATATACTGACATCTTACTCGCCGCTTTATTGATTTCAGCTATGCGATCCCCTTCAAACCTCCACTCGATCACATCATCTCTCTGTATGTCAGTAATATCAGTGTGTAGAGTAACAGAATCTCCCTCCATCACTGACACTGACTTCACTTCATCTGGATCACCAAACACTCCTGAATGACACAAACCGAGAATAAGATGATTGCTTAACAACAAACCTCACGTAACATTAAACACCAGACTGATGTTCACTGACTTCCATGTTTTATAATGGTGCAAAACACATAGACATAAAGAAACACAAAATTGTGGAGAAGTGAAAGTAAAAGTATTAAAGTTGCTAAATGAACTTACCGTTGATGGATAAAGAAATGATAAAGAGTAAAGAGATTCTCTTCATGTTGTTGTAGATGTTTGACTTCATAAAGACGATCAGTAACATTATTCAAGTGTTTGAGCTCTATGACTGTTAGTCGGTAACGGACGCATCTGTGACCCACCGACCGAGTGACAGTGGTGTTCTTAACGCAGGGACAGGTGTTACAACATATTTACTTTCTGACATTTGGCTTCTGTGAAGGGAAAAAGTAATGTCACGTGACTTTCCATCGGTATGTAACCTGGCAACTCCATCAGCATTTTTACAACAGAAAAACTGGCATATCATCATAAAAACAAGTTACTTTTTACTCAACGATCAAACATGAAGAGATTATTTCCAAAAAGAGATAACTCTGTTTAAAAAAAACAAAATCAAGTTTTTCATTGTGCATTCCAATTAATAAACTGCAGTTGATTTGTTTTGATTTAAGCCATAATGACTTTAAAACAATACAGCTTACTAACACACTAAAACATAATAAAAAACCTCAGTATGCAAAAACAGTAGGCGAGAAATACCCGGATGGACAACTACTTCCGCCGAGATTCGTGAATGTGGATCGGATGGACACTTCTCTATCCCATGATGCAACGGGAGCTGAGCAACGGTCAAATTTCAAAAGAAAATCAAATAAATATAGCGGAAAACTTTAAGGCGGACGTCCGTTTTTAACGTAAGTGCCAATAAATAAATTTCTCATGACTAAATGATGTTTTTATCAACTCTCACGTGTTGTTATTAATACGTCATAGGTCAAAGAGCATACGGGTCACATGACCATAAAACATGGCGGACGCGGTATGTCCGAAATGTATTCATACTACTCCCACTCATACTATACAGAACGTACTGTTTTGAAGGCCGATAGTTAGGTACTTATTCAAATTCAGTACGTAATGTCACAGTATGCCATTTCGGACGCAGCCTAGGCTTGTTCGAGCTCACACGGCGCTTTGCAGACCGATCGGCGAGATTAGCCGCTTGAGGAGTTGAAAAACGAACAGTCAAGTCGGACACCTGCTGCTTGCCGTAGTGACGTTCGCACCGTGTTTCCTTTTCAAAGTGAAAGTGGATTTGAAGTGGATTAGAATAGTGGATTTGTCCAATAAACAAACATTTAAATGAAAAAGTAGCAACCATAAACTCTTCATATTACACGTTATGTGCTGCTTAAATCATCAGAATCAGAATCAGAAGAGCTTTATTGCCAAGTGTGCTTGCACACACAAGGAATTTTCTTTGGTGTTGGAAGCTTCTAGTACAGACATTCAACACAATGACAATACAATATAATACGATTTAAAGTCTAAAACATTCTAAATTGTGCATATATAAAAAACATGGTAAACATAAGAATATATTATTAAATTACCATCTACTTGAGTCTGTATTCAGTTCATTTTTATTTGATTAAACAACACAAAATAACATCAAGTCGAACAAGCCTAATGTTAATGACTTCACGTTGTTTTGGAAGATCACATGATGGGATTACACACTTGAATAAGGCAGACGTCTTGACTTCATATTTAATGTGATATTTCATGACGTCACACAATGATCTCAATTACTGACAGTGTTGTATACGTGAGTTTATCTCTCAGTTATTCTGTTTGTTCTATAGGTGCTGTGAAGAGTCAGTAATGGTGAATGATGGATTTTCTCTCACTCTTCACACTAATACTGTAATACAGAGTAATGATGTGATCGAGTGGAGATATAAAGATGAACTCATAGCTAAAGTGGACAGAGGTTCAATCTCAGTGTTTAACGGCTCTGATGGGACATTTAGTGACAGACTGAAGATAAACAATCACACTGGAGATCTCACCATCATAGAAGTCACATATACCCTGGTTAAAAATAATATGCTAAGTATATTAGATTAAACTTCTGTAGTGAGACTAATGATCAGTAGGCCTATACTTCAAGTTTTTTGTTTGTGGTAAACATGTAGTTTTACTACATTAACCATATTATTTTGGTTTTAACTGAAGTAAACCCATGGTTTTTGGTGTATTGCTTAGGCCTTCCGCTTATTTGTCTGGTACCCCAAAACCCTACTAATTCAAACTTAAAGGAGCCATTCTTTTGCTGTTTTTGAGGCTTTTATGTTTTTTGGGTGTTTAACAATGGATGTTCAAGTTTCTAATTTAAAAAACGCTTTATATTTCACATATTTCAAGTCTATTGTTCACTGCTGTCCCTCTTCTCACAAAACGACTGGGTTTCTTCTGGTCTGTATAAAGTCCCTCCTTCCGAAACGCTCTGATTGGTAAAGCTGACCAGGTGTGTCGTGATTGGTTCCCCGCTGAGAGCGTGTGTGAAGATGACCCACCCACACCATATCAGCGAGCTTCCGCTTCTCAGGCTGTTGTGATTGGTCGGTACCCCTCTCAGTGAACGTGTGTTCATAAACTTTGGCTTTTAGCAATAAACAGTAATAATGGCGTCAACTTCACTTCATCAATTAAACACATGCGGATCAATCGAAGTGTAACGGAGGTCTGCTAGTGCATGTGCAAACATCAAGCTTTGTTCGAGATCAATAATTTTTTGGTCGAATGGCGTCAGACCGGTTATACTAATTTACACTAATAACAGAAGCGTTAGTTTAACCTTTTTGTACTGGACCTAAGTTGGATAATAAAACAAGCAGATTGACTAGGAGACAGGACTTCAATGTTTTAGAGGTATGCGCACACACACACAATATCAGTGTGTTACACAGAACAGCTTTCACAGCCGATGATAAAGTCATGAAGCTGTTATTTGACCGTTGATTAAATATTAGAATGTGTGAAGCTGAACTCTTATGACCAGCTGTAGGACTGTGATGAAAGTGAAAGTAGTTTAGCGTGTAGTTCAGTCAAATGTTCACAATCTCTGATAACCAAACACTACTCCAGCGGCTCTTCCTCTTCTCTAAGGAAGGCCTCGCCCCTTTTTCTCTTAGGAGATTTTTAGCCGCACTACCACCAAAATCCACTAGGGGGCCCATAGGCTTCCATTGGTTTTAACACTTGGTCAAATCCAACAGACATTGAGATGCTTTTTGTTTATTTTTTTACTTTTCCAATTAACAGACACAATGATGAAAAAATACAAAAGCACAGAAACAATATAAAAACAATACATTTGTATGAAACTATACTTTTGATGTAAAGTTATAATTAAGAGAAAACAACATACAAAGCAGGATATAGTACACAATAGATGCAAACTGCCCATGCTGGTGGGACACAGGCACACTCAAAATCTCACAATATCTGAACGGAGTCAAAATGAAAATATTCAGTCTGCATTCAGATCACATTAAAGGTGTCAGATTTACTTTCTCTGAGAGAAATTTTGTCTATGACAAAAAAAGAAATAAATGGCAACACAATTTATCTTAGCACAGTTACTTGAAATCGCAATTGTGGCTATATGACATTAAAAATTAAAAGAACGGCAGGTCTTTAAAAATATATCAGTCAACGTAACATTGGCTGGTCAAAGTCTGTTTCCACACAGACATAATGAATGCGTCATTTTTTAAGTCATGTTCTACCACTAACTAGGCATACAAAATATAAAAATACACACCAGTCAGTGAAATACTGGTGTAGTACAGATCTGTAACATTGATCAATTCACAGCAAATCACAGGGAAAAAAATCCTATGGTCAAGTTTCTAAACGGCACATATTGTACAGGTAGATTTCTCAGGGTGATTTTATGATGCTGATGTGTTTATAATGTTGATCCTTTAAAGTGAAACAAAGTCACTGTTGCTCACTGTCACTTTTCAACAAGGGCAAGTTTATTTCCACAGAATCTTTCCTATATCTTATAGGAATCTGTATGAAACACAGGCAACAGATTAAATCAAAAGATGATCAAAGAGGAAGAACCAGTCAGTGACAAACATCTTCAAATGAAGGATGTTCTGAATAATAATTCTTTAAAGCTTTTTTGGGTTATTATAGTATATAACATAATTTCTGTCCACAACAAAGCTCTCTAAAATAAGAATGTGTCCTTATAATATCTGGCAGACATGATTGAGTAGTAAATAGTTTGATAATGTTTCATTAACTAAAGGTAAAATAAAGGATTAGTGTTTACAGCTATGTGTGTATTTCGAACGATAAACAAAAGTTAGGATTTACTTTTCAAACAGTATTTCTTGATCATATACTTCACACAATACAATGAAAGATTATAAGAAAAACAAGATTTGGTTTTTGTGATTATAATTAAGCTTTAATTTCGACAGTCATACAGAACTCACAATTCCATCTATATTGTGCACAGAGGGAGCAGATGTAAATACGATCATTTTAACAATAAACTGACTTACTCACCCATGATTGACACTTTGAATGTCTTGTAAGTGATTTTTCCATCTTTGATGATCTTCAGTTTGTAATTCCCAGAGTGTTCCTTCATGATTTTTGGGATGGTGAGATCTCCAGTCTGCTTGTTCAGCTGCAGTGTGTTTCTAAATTCTTCGTTGTCATCATTAGGTTTGCTGGGACTATTAATTTCAGCTATAAGAGTTTCTTCATCTTGATAGCTCCACTCTATCAGATCTTCTCTCTGTATGTCACTAACATTTGTGTATAGAGACACAGATTCTCCCTCCATCACTGACACGGTTTCATAATTATCTGTAACAGCAACAAATAAAAACCAGAAAGAACTGAGAACAATTCTCATAATATTTTTCATGATATCTGTCAAATGTCTTATTTACACAAACAGCAGCTCAGATTCTAATACATTGACATCTTTATATGTATGAAATCGACCGCGTTGATTCTCTCGCAATATATAAATAACAGTATAATGAGTCAAGTGAAATACTTTTATTCTTTTAAAACCAGTGAAGCTAACACGAACCAGTCTCTGCTAATATCAGTTAGAAATGTACTCGATAGACAAGAGTTGATACTTAAGAGATAAAATCTTTAATATTGGTTGCACCAATTTACTAAAATATCCAGTCAGTGTATTAATGTTACTAAGGATGAGCCAAATATCTTAAACAATATTCAGAAAATCTGTATCTTGTGCTACACTAAACATGGCTAGGTTCATTTTAAACCTTCTTTTAACCTTAGGTTAGGTACTTGTAGCTCTGAAAAGTGGTAACTGGTCAGGGTAACTGCCTTTGGGTGCATATTTCTTAGGCTGAGCAGCAGCACTGGTATCCACCTTATCTTTGACATAAGAGCATGTGCCATTTTTTTCCTTGAACGTGCTAGATTTGTCACTCAAGCTTATGGAAGTTGTATGGCAAGTCTATAATTTTGCCACGAGTGTGTAGTTTTGACAGGCTAGCTAACATTTATCACTGAATGAATACAACCATTTGTGTAATTAGGGTATTTTGTCACAAATTAAATCAAGTAATAATAAAATAAATATATTTATTGCAACCCATTGCTATTATATATGAATTAATGTTCAGTGAACAAAATAATTGAATCACTGGAATTAATCATTATATTACATCCGTATAGTTTGCATTTGTTCTTAAAGTTGAAAATCCCCACTGTAACTTAAAAGTCATAAAAAAAACTTGTACATGTACAGTGTATTTTCATCAGATAGCAGATGGAAATAGTATTGAGAATTGAGTAACTCACCAGAGACAAACACACACAATGTCTTGTACATTGGTTCTCCATTGCTGATGATCTTTTGTCTATAAAGTCCGTAGTGTTTCTCTCTGATGTCATTGATGGTGAGTACTCCAGTGTCACGATTGAACTCCAGTTTGTCTTTAAATAGACCATCATCACCATCAAATATTCTGAAGTGATTCTTGGCAAAATTGATTTCAGCGATGATAGCAACGTTTTCTTCACACCTCCACTCCACGGTCACATCATCTGTCTGTATTCCAATTTTTAGAGGAACAGAATGTCCCTCGTTCACTGTCATTATCTCACAATCTTCTGTAAATGTAGCATATTGAAAAATAAAATGTTTTATTTCATTTTACACAACGGCTCACTTTCTCATAAAGGAACCTGTTTAAATGATTTCAACCTCTAATATTCTCTCTCAGGATATAAAATATAAACAACAGTGTACATTTATTATAGGCCACTTCACAATATGTAAACACTGGTTCAAAAGCACTTTCAGTTTCATTGTTTTTTATTCATGTATATAATTAAATATTAAAGTTTCTGATACCATCACACATGACACGTTTTAACTACTCTATCTTATTATTTTATATATATTAGTATTAATAGGTTTTAAATGTTGTCTTAGCCATTTTATTGTTTTATGTGTGAGTAGATGTGTTCGACTTCATGCGGTGGTTGACTTGAAGCAGTGCATGCCGGTTCGAAATTTTGTCCGACTTGAAACAGCGCCAACGACACGTGACTTTCACGTGTAGCATCAGAGTACCGCAAAAGGCGGCTAGCTGAGCCGGTGCAGCATCTCATGAGCGGCTGCACCAGGCTGTGACACAGCTTTTCATGACAACGATTAAGTGCGTTTCGGGTTTATTCTAACACCTTCAGTTCAACAAATACTTATTAATTCATGTTTTTAAAACAGCTAAAACTCTGTTCGTCCTGGTGCTCTTCTCGAGGAGAAGACCCGCAGAGTTGCTCGATAGGTTCAACCAATAGAAAAAAACTCAGCCCTGCCCTATAACAGTGACGGTTAATAAAACATAAAGTAGTCGCCTCTGGCAGAAGCTCCATCAGAAGAAGCAACCAGCAGATGAAATTCAGATGAATTTTAATGTTATGTGTACAAATAAAGCTTACACCGTGTCTACACCATACGCGGCATGAAATGACAACCTGCTTGTTCTTAATGGCGTTCTACCGTATTTGAATGTTATAACAAAATGTTAACTTATGAACGTATCATTTCAAGTACGGTAGAACAGCAATTCTCTATACCACTGCTGTGTGCCGTAATGTACAGCATCTGCTAAATCAAACTATTTTCTCAGTTTTCCATCTCTCTCTGCTTTAAGTCTCCCCAACCGGAAACCGCCTAGGGTTCTTCCTGTGAAACGCTTAAGTCATGCATGCATATAGCCCATTGCAGTCTTTGCGATTTCACAACCGTGATAGCCACAGCGATTTAACCGCGATTTGAATGGGAGTTGCGATTAATCGTGCAGCCCTAGGGTATGGTATTGGATTCCATACTTTTAGCAGTCTTGAGTTTTAGTGTTGTTTCAAGTCTTTTTTGAAAATTGTAAATACACTTAGACTTTAAAGGATGAGACTGACAAGTGATATAAATTATATGTTTTAATCTGACACAGTCTAATCTGACCCCATTTTAACTTTTGTAATTTAGCTGATAAAGTTGATCGTTACAAGATATTTGTTTAACATTTTGATCGGGTTATAATAGTTCTGTTTGTTGTATTTTGTTCAAATGTGTGTGTAGTGTTAAAAAAAACTGAAACAGGAAGTTCTTATGGACCAGCGTAGTTTACGTCTTCTGAAGTGTTCAATGAAAATACTCCTAACCGGTAAAAGAGTTTGGTAAAATATTACTTGTTCAATATTGATGGCAGTTAGTGTGTTTACTTGTATTCTATTAGAAAATTGATTATGTACTTCACACATATAAACAGATCAAACATCTAAAATTAGTGAAAACAGTTCACGTGCCACAGTTCAACATTTTTTTCAGACCACCTGCTTTGTTTTTAAACATGGATTAAATTGTTACATTGTTGCTTTTTTATTCGTTTGGCTATTTGCAAAACACACACAGCTGCTCAAGGGGTACATTATTAAAGGGGTCATAAGACACAGCTAAAACAAATATTATCATTTGTTTTAGATGTAATACAATGTGTATACACGATTTAAGGTTCAAAAACGCTGTATTTTACACACACCGTTTGGAACATCAGGTTCCTCTTCAATTGTACTGACAGGTACGCCCACCTTACTTGAGTATACATTTGGGCGGTCTTAGTCAAATCAGACCACCAACTGATGTAGATTTGTGGGGGTGTGGCTACACGAGGCGTTTCAGGCAGATCTGGGTTCGCATTTGCTTTTACATAGAACGACTCTTTTGTTTCCGACACTTTATTTATGCAATTTTACATGTCTAATACATGCATGGGCAACTTATAACACACCAAAGACACAGAAAAACATGTTTTCGCGCCATATGAACCCTTTAATCATCAAATACAGAATGGTCTGTCAGGTTTGATTGGATTGCACAAGCGATCTGCTCCAGAGTTAGTGTTAAATTGGACCAAGACCACCTCATTCAGGCAAATCTAAGTGTGACTGCCATGTTCACACATGCATCGCTGCTAAACAACTCGCATTACATTTCAACACCTCACTAGCTATGTAATTGGATTTATAGTTCAATCGGACTAAAAAGACCTAATGTAAACACCTTAATCAATCCGACCGATGTCAATACAAATGACATTTTCATTCGATTTTGGAGCTAGTCTTTGGGTCGACTTTAATGGCCTTTATATTATTATTAATATTGGATTTGTTTGCCCCTGAACAAGAACAAGAACAAAAGAACCGAGTTACTCACCCATGACTAACACGTTGAATGTATTGTATGAGGTTTTTCCACCTTTGATGATCTTCAGTTTGTAATCCCCAGAGTGTTTCTTTTTGATGTTGTTGATGGTGAGATCTCCAGTCTGCTTGTTCAGCAGCAGTATGCTTCTAAATCTACCATTATCATCACCAGGTTTGCTGGGGCTATTCATTTCAGCTATGAGAGTTTCTTCATCTCCAAACATCCACTCAATTACATCACCTCTCTGTATGTCAGTAACGTTTGTGTATAGAGATGGGGATTCTCCCTCCACCACTGTCTTTGACTCAACTGCAATGGCAACAGACAAAAACAGAAAAGTTCAACATTTCTTTAAGATGATTAAGTCAAGTTCAATGTGGTGCTAATGTTGTACATGAAGTTAAAAACAGTACAGCTGCATGATAAATCATTAAAATATTCCAATAAGGATTTGACTCTCAACGCACTCTAATTTTAAATGTGTATCAACTAGTCCTTTTAAAGAATCATTCTCACTCACACAGTGCAAGCACAGCTCTCTAACGTTTTCCTGCATTAGACAATGGAGTGAAGTACCATTAACACTACAGCGTGAGCAGTGAAGGAACAACTCATTGGTCTATTGTACCAAATAAACATGTCCTTCATTGAATGGGTCTGTTTTGATCTAAGAGCTTTTGCACTTAAACGAAAGAAGAGTCAACTGTTGACAGATATGCAGATGCAATGCAAGCATTGAATGAATGCAAATATTGAGAACAGAAAGAAAAAATATTATTTGACCGTTTCTGTCGTGATTCTGCCTCATCATGTCTGTCTTGATCTTGTGGCAGAATCACGGCAGGATCCCTTGTTATGTGTGGAGAGAGTCATTTTGACCCTATCGGCCTTCGATACTCTCTCAGGTCCTTGTCTGTGTTCCCGCCCTTTTGTATCTCTCGTTATTGGTTGTTTATTAGTTCATGCCCCACACCTGTTCCCCTTTGATTTGATCCCTTATTTAATGCCCCTTTGTCCTCAGTCTTGTGCTGGATCATTGTTGTGTCGTGTTTGTGTAATGTGGGTGAGTTCCTGTCTTTTAGTTAGTCTAGTTTATTTTGTAGTTATGTGATGTGTTTTAGTCTAGTCCTGTTAGTTTAGTTAGTCCTTGTTCCTGTTTCCATGTTTTGTTATGTTACCCCCACGTGGGTCTTTGTTTTGTATTTATATTTTATTAAATGTCTTGTTAACCCCTTACCCGCTGTCTGCGATTGGGTCCTCTGTTCTTTGTCCGTGTCTCACCCCGAAAATCTTGACCGTTTCATCGGACGCGCACATGCCTGACCCTCAGTTAACTTCCGGTTTGTGTTTGGTAAGAGTCTAATAATATAACTATACATATTTAATTTAATTTAGGTAATATTAATTTATATTGTTATTTTATTGAGTAATAATTGTATTAAATAAACGATTTTTTTGAATTTTATTTTATGTTCATTTTATTAAATAAACAATTTGTTGAATGGGTCCTGTAGTTTTGTCATTATACACAATATTTCGCACTCAAAAAAGTGTTAATATATTAAATACTTTTATTCCATGATGGGAGGCAGGTTAACCAGTAGTTTTGACGCATTTAAAGAAACCGTATGGTACATTGACATCTAGCGGTTGAGCATGGTATTGCAGTCTAAATTCAAAATATTGGAGAGACAAGTTTAGCCAAGTAACAGTTCTTCGGTTTCTCTTGCTTGTTATCAGAAATAATCTACAGGCACTCTATTGTTTGAGAATGAGTACAGGAAGTTAAGTTGGGGTAACAAAAGTGCGAATGCGCAGTAACGTTTGTTTATGTTGTTAAGATGAAATCGTCTATACACCAAAATAATTTACTCACTACTGAAAGACACAAAGAATGACTTGAATGTGGTTTCTCCATCATTGTTGATGATCTTCAGTCTGTAAGCTCCACAGTGTTTCTTGCTGATGTCAATGATGGTGAGGTCTCCAGTCTGAGGGTTCAATGTTAGTTTGTCTTTAAATAGATCATCATTACCATTATACGTTTTGGGGGTATTGTGGCCAGAATTGATTTCAGCTATCACAGCTGCTTTTTTTCCAAACCTCCACTCTACTATCACACCATCTGTCTCTATTCCAGTCTTTAGAGAGACAGAATCTCCATTGTTCACTGTAAGCATCTCGAATATACCTTTGAAAATAAAAGCAGAAGAAATGAGAAGAATTTATTATATGTGTCAAGTCAAATGCTATGCTATGAAAAGAGTTTGGTAAAATATTAACTGTTCAATATTAATGGCAGGCAGTGTGTTTACTTGTAGTATTAAACATAAACAGATCAAATATCTAAAATTAGTGATGTTCACAGTTCACATGTGCTGCCACAGTTCAACATTTCTTTCAAATGATTAAGTCTATACATGTAACAAAATACATAAATAATTAATCAGGAGATCACGGAGGCAATTTATAATTGTCAGTTACCGGCAACTGGCATAACAGTTTAACACTGCAACACTTTCAATTTGTTTAATATTTAATATATTCATTGTAATATATAGGCTGAAGTAGAAGTATTTTTATTAGAAATATATTTGAGTACGAGAAAAACGACCCACATTTAAACTATAAGTACAATTTTCTTCAAAATGTTACCTTAGCCTGAATTTAACTGAGTAAATGTAGCAACCAATTTTGCAGAGTATCGGATGAAACAATACGTACATAAGATCATAATTACACAGAATATTACTTACCAACGTCAAACAAATAAAACGTCTTGTATGTAGTTTTTCCACTGATGGTGGTCTTTAATTTATAATCACCATAGTGTTCATTTTTGAGGTTATTGAGTGTGAGATCTCCAGTCAGAGGATTCAGCTCCAGTTTGTTACTAAATAGACCTTCATAACCCTTGTCATTAGTTCTGGAGCTATTGAGGGAAGGATTGATTTCACCCATTTCTTCATCTGCATTCCTATGATCTATAGAGTGAAAATGCACTTATTGGGTAAAACAGTTTTGAAGCAGCTCTTTTTACAGTCCTGTTTCATATGTAAATACTATGTCCTGGTTGTAACAAGTAACAAGCCGGAACCTGAACCAACCTCTACATCTAACCCGTTAGGTACATACAGTTACCAGTTTTTTGTTTAGTTTAAAGGGATCGTTCACCCTAAAAATGAAAAAGCTGTCTTCATCTACCCATCCGCTAAAAGTGATAGTTCACCCAAATATAAAAAACTGTCGTCATTTACTCCCCTCTTGTAATTTCAAACCTGTATGATTTTTTTCTGCAGAACACAAAAAAATATATTTTGAAGAGCGTTCAACGGCAGGACCCATTGACTTTGCAGTGGTTATGTGTCTATACAACGAGTACCGCCGTAGAACATTATTCAAACATTGTGGCACTAATTCACAAAAATATTTGGGGCGGTTTCCCGGACAGCGATTAGTTTAAAACAGGACTAGGCCTTGGTTAAATTAGGATATTCAAATCTTTTTTAAAAACATACTTTACAAAAAAATCACACAGATTTATTTTAAGCTATGTCAGTGCAAGTTGTTTTTTATTAAGAAACCTCTAACGTTTAAGTTAGTCTGGGACTAGGCTTAAGCCCTGTCCGGGAAACTGCCCCTACCTAACTCAAGTATTTAATCTCTAGTTTAACTAGAGGCGTTTTTCACACCTGGTCACTTCATATGTTGTCTCTGATCGGATAGCTATCTGATCATGAAAATAACAGGGGTCTCATTTATAAAACTGTGCGTAGGATCCTTACTAAAAGTGTGCGTGCACCCGAAAGTCAAAAATAGCGCACACGTGTAAGCAATATTCGCTTTATAAATCACAGATCATCTGCAAGTGTGCATACGTGAATCAGCCTCATATCCCGCCCTGTACACACCCATTTTTAACCATAAATAGTCAATGCAAAGAACCTCATGAACGTTGATCTTTATATTAATAAGCCTGGCATCCAATCCGCTTGTAAATGTCCTCTAAATCTAAATCCTCTGAAGGTATTTTAAACCCAAAGATAATGCAAATCTAATCCAAAAAGACAGGATAGCTGTAACAAGCCTCCGAGGCCTAGTCCTGTTTAACCTAATCCCTGCCTGGAAAACCGCCCCATATTCCAGATCTAAATGACTAAATCGAAAGACTCGAGTTACTTACATCTGGCTTTTCTACATCTGATATTTCTCTTACAAAATACATTTGATGAGCGTTTCTCATCAACACCATTACATGTCGTGGTGGCTCCTCTCTTAATTTTAGCTATGAGAATATTTTGATATTTCCACTCTATTCCATCATTTCTATGCAGATCTTTAACACCAGTCTGTAGAGTGACAGGACCTCCCCCAATCACTGCCACTGGCTTCTTATCACCTGGAAAAGTGACACACACAGAAAACACTGATTAGTAAATATTATTTACTGGTAAAAATAAAATAATAATAACTCTGCATCCACCATGAAGACTTATTATATAATAATACATTATACACATAGTGACTATACTTCATTTAACATTAAGCTGATGAGCTCATCAGTCATACAAACATACAAAATATGAACCTGATTTTTGAACGATTGAAAATTAGAATGTAAAAAAATTACAGTATCTTCTGAAACCCTGAACTCCCCCCACACAATAAACTCTACAGACACACGACACATGTAATGATAAAATGATTTTACATTAATTATTTTATCACAATATTACATGTCCTGATGAACATTCATAATCTTGTCATAAGGTACCTGATTAAAGGTGCCGTATGTAATTTTTTGGAGGATCTATTGACAGAAATGCAATATAATATACATAACTATGTCTTCAGAGGTGTATAAACATCTTACATAATGACGGCGCTAAACTTCACTTTAAGCTTATAAAGTGTGACCTGCTTAAACTGTAAAAAATATTTGTTGACACAACTAATTGTTGCTTTAAGTTTAAGTACATGTAGTTGTTGCAAAAACATGCCACTAAACAAATCAAACTAACCCTATACAGAAATTGTAGTTAGGCGAGCTGTAAACATAAAATGATGTGTTAAGTAGAATAAGAGAAACCCTAATAAGTTGACTGAATTCAGATGATTTTGTAATGGGGTCTCTCAGAACTTATACATAAGATCACTCAACTTTGTGCTCATATAGGATACTTAGGAATATTGCAAAAGAGTGCTTGAAAGGAATTCACGACAGTCATTGGATGAACTTGATAATAATACAAAAATAAATCACAACATCAGTTATATCTATAAGATCTGTGTTTTTATGATTTTTAATTGTAATGCTGTTTTATATCAGAAAGAAAACCCAAACAAAAGCATCACAAACATAAAATGTGCCAAAGTTTGAAACCTGCATGTAAACAAACAATCTCAACAGTGGCAGAATAAAGTTATTTACATCCCTCCTGGGGAAAAAAGAGATGATACTTACATTGATCTCTGTTTTTCTTCTTGTACCAGATCACACCAGCAATACCCACAATACTCAGAATAACCAGGATGCTTGAAACTCCTATTAAACCCTCAAAGTACCATGCATAAGCTGTAATAATAGAGAGAGACATCATCATTGCAACAGAATCTGTCAGTCTGATCATAAACAAACAGTATGAACAATCAGGAGATCTAAAGAAAACAGTACATGCACATTTTATTGTATATTAAAGCAATAAGCCCCGCGAAGCAGTGGGTTACAGTGCATTTTATAACAGCTAAGGGCGCCGGAGTGCCTACAACCCCGTAGCTGTTATAAAATGCACTGTAACCCACTGCTTTGCGGGGTTTATTGCTTTTATAAAACAGTTATTCCATATGCTTAGCAAGGTTTCATAAAATAAAGTAAATAATATGATATTTAGGCTATGTGGTGCGGTCAGCCGTTATATATTGAGGTATTTTATAACGGCTTAGAACTCCGCTCAGCCAATCAGAATCAAGGACCAGAACTGACCGTTTTATTATTAAAGAGAATAAGCAGCATGAAGAACCTGTAATGTCACATCAGATGCAATAACTGAATGATTGCTATTAACAGTTTAACGCACAACACACGCAGAAAAGTTAAACTTTAAGGAATATTCCTTGGACAAGCAGTCAATTCATAAAAAACAACATTCTCTAAGAAAGTCTAAGCTACTCAATACTATGAAAATAAGGCCTTTTTACTCTAAATAATAAACGGATACATACTGTATGCTTATATGTTGAGCTGCTTAAAACAGATGTCATTATTGTGAGGAGTGCACTTTAATGCACAAGAACCAACCACGATAAAGGTACAGGTAATTATAAATGTGACTTATTTTAATATTGTATATGTACAGTATATGATATATGTATTTGCTCAATGAAAATATTACACATAGGATTGAATGTGAACAAACGCTGGTTTAAACAAAAAGTCCAAATGCTGGTTGTTGGTGTAAAAAGCAATTTAAGATACAAATAATGTTAAATAGTATATTTCAGGCGAAAAGTGTTTAATGCAGAAATGTTCATAGCACTCTGATCTGTTTTAATTAAAATAAAGTTTATTACATGACGCTGTGGAATACTTGATTCTGATTGGCCTACCGCAACATTGTAAGATATTGTATGATATTACCAGATTTCAACTGTTCAAAACTAACAACACACGGAAACCCGGATGCTGCAAATCATTTTGACATCTAGAGTTTAATATAACACAAAAATGTAATATAAATCTGTCTTTTAATAATTAAACTAAATTGCATGTTTTGGCATTTGAACCTTGTGTCTTCCCCTAAAACCGAGAGTAAACGGGTTTTCTGTCAGGTCCCCTGCTTGTTTTGTTCGTTCTGTCTCTGTGTTTAGGTTTTGTCGAGCACAAGGTGTTGTTTTGACAGCTCCCCATGTGCTCGGAGTCCCCGCCCTCACACCAGTTTCCACTCTCAATGTCTACTTTCTCTCTATTGAACTCCCTGTGTTTTATATCCTGTGTCAGACTATTAGCATTTTTAACCACCCTGACTGCCAGTCTTGTAAAGTCTAGTTTAGTCTTGCATTACTAAACTCTTGTCTTGTTCAGGCTCCAGAGCCATTTGCACCCTGCACGGTTTTCTGCTGTACCCGTAGATTGCTGCCCCGGCTACCTTGGTTCTCGGTCTCCCTCTAGTGTGGAGGATTCCATTGCCACGGATTGGTTCTCCCGGTCTCTCACCTGGGGACTCAAGCTCCGGCAGCGGCTCTCCACCCTCATTGCGGCAGCCTCCCTTCCAGCCGTGGGAAAGTTCTTATCCAAGTGGATTATCTCTCTCTCCCTGCGGAGTTGTCTGGTCGGAGCTTCATTCATCTCTCCCTGCGGGGTTTACATCTCTCTCATGGACTATCTCTCTCTCACTGAGCGAGTCAAGGACTGTCAGGAGGTTGTCTCCATTTCTCCCTGTGGCTGCCTCTGTTCTGCTCCCCCCGGGCCACTTCCCTCACCTCCCCCCGGCCGATCGCTTGACCCTGCAATAAATGCCTCTCATTGTACCCTTCATCTGATTCCTAAGTTTTTCCTCACAGTTAAAATTGAGCTAATAAAATATATCAAATCAATATTTCATGTTCAATAACTTATGAGTTAAGTAACCATGTAATAAGCATGATAATGTACAGACAGCAGGCTATGATCGCGAATGAACATCTTCAGTGCGATGCTTTGCGTTGGGTCCTGATCACAATGGCTGGGTTTATTCTTGCGATAAAACATGCTGCCTGCACATTATCCCTTACTTACTCACCGATGACAGTCACAGTGAATCTCCTGTGAATGGATCGTCTTCTGCTGCTGATCTTCAGTTCATAAAGACCAGTGTCTTCAGTGTTGCTCTTTGTGATGATGAGATCTCCAGACTGAAAGTTCAGTTTCAGTCTTTCTTTGAATCTCTCATCATCGCCAACATATGTTTTGAATATTTTGTTTGTTTTATAGATTTCAGCTATCAGAGAGTCATCAGATACAAAAATCCACTGTGTCCGATCATCTGTCTGTATTTGAGTATCAGTGCGTAGAGTGACAGAATCTCCCCCCATCACTGAAACTGACTTCACTTCATCTGTATCAACACATATTTTTACATTGATTTTTATGAAGAATAAACTGCAGTAGGAGAAATCATGATACCAATATAAACATCTGACAAGGCAGAATGATTCACTGGGATTGAATGACATAATATATAAACAAATATAACCAGCAGTGTGAAGACAGTATAAAACGTCATGAATCTAACGGTCTACTTGGTGCCAATGAAGCACAAGCACACCCGATGCGGTTTTACCATGGTAAAACCATGACAAAACTACCAAGACCCACCAGAGAGGCTGCAAGCAAACAATAATTAATATAAATGTTTAGCAACAGCTAATGCCGAACTTTAGAAGTGATAATATGCGGATTCAAATATCAGCATTAACGGTAAACAGAGACGGGCGCGGTGGACGCAGGTAACATTATAATTTTCACAAAACGGCTCCTCAAACAATGTTATATTAAGCACAGATGTGTTTATTTTATGTCACAGACACCAGCATAATAATGTACAATTCATAAACGCAAAATAATGTCTACATATTAATGAAGCAATGTCGTTACAGTGACTTACCGTGCCAGAACCAGTAAATCCTTCCAAAGCACATGTAAGTAATAGATAAATAAAATAAATGTTCAGTACTACGAATACAAATGAAAGTTTATGATTAGATATTTTAGCCTATGTTTCTACATCTGCAAATGTATCACGCTTTTAAAAGAAACTAAGAAATTGCGGTTAAAAAACTCAAGTGAGACAGTTAAGACATTTTAAATGTGTACAAATATTCATATGTTCATTTAGAGATGACAAGCATATGGAAATTTGTACCGCTTAGTCAGATTTATGGTTTCTTTAGCAACAGCTGCTCATTCCGTGCATTATATTCCCTTACGTTTGTAGGACCCAGCGTTGTCTTTGCACATGCACAAGACTTCTTACTAAGGTTTTCAATCTGATCAAGTGTTTACATTTCCTATCAAGCGGATTACAAATGACACAAACCCCCCTTACAATCCGACTGAAATTTCAATCGGTTTGGGCATTTTTAATCTGATTGACGTGTTTATATGGAGCATTTTCATTCAGATTGGATTTTTAATCGGATTACATTGGTCCATGTAAAAGTAGCTACTGATGTACCAGAAATGTCGGTTTTTGGAATTATCACTTTTGGGTGGAGTATCCCTTTAATTTCTCCAACTGCTCAGGGATATTGTGAATATGATGTCAATTACATTTAGGTAATCTATTTACTCACCTCTAACAGTAACCGTAAATGACTTGTGTATGGTGTGTGATCTGTTATTGCTGGTGATATCTACTTGATAAAATCCAGAGTGTTTGTTCCTGATGTTCTTGATGGTGAGAGATCCAGTCTGAACATCCAACTTAATTTTGTCTTTGAATCTCCCATCAAGAACGTCATCGTGTGTTGAGAAGATATCAACCGTTCTGTTAATTTCAGCCAAAGGAGAGTTTCCATGATGAAACATCCACTGTATACCATCATATCTCTGTAGTTCAGTCACATTAGTGTGAAGAGTAACCGAATCTCTCTCCACTGACTTCACTTCACCTGCATCACCAAACACACCTGAACAACACAAACACAAACAGTTACTAAAACTCATTCGGTAACTATATTTATTCGGTACAGGCACAAGAGTGTAGAAATCATTTTGTATTGTTTAACTATCATCCTTACTATGCCTATAGCTCTTACTTAATTAATCTCTTTATCGTGGCACTACTTACCCTAGCAAAAAATCGTTTCAGTGTCTGCATTTAATGTGTATAATGTGTATTTTTTTACTGAAATAAATACTAAAATGAATCTATAAACCATCATTAAAGGGGCAGTCGTGGCCTAATGGTTCGAGAGTCGGACTCGTGACTAGAAGGTTGCCGGTTCGATTCCCAGGGCTGGTGGGTAACGACTGAGATGCCCTTGACTGAGAGGCACCTTACAGCTACTTGATAGCTGCCCACTGCTCCGGGTGTACGTGTGTTCACCACTTGCTGTGCGTGTGTTCACTACTCTCTGGATGGGTTAAATGCAGAGGTCACATTTCGGGTATGGGTCACCATATCATATCACCAATAGGTCACTTTCACTTCACTTCCACTTTCACTTTCACTTCACTTCACTTTCACTTTCATCTGTCTGAGCAAACCGCACCATAGAATTATGACAGCACAGATGAGATTTATGTCCATAAAACCTTGTTAATGTTTGAAATGAAAAAACATGCTTTGATTCACTTAATTTATAAACAACATAATAAAAGTTGACTTGTATGTAGAAATGTTATTTACAGTAAATGCAGACATTTTTATGAACAATTGAAACAAAAACACAAGCGCAAGCTACTCTCTCTGTAAAGTTAAATCTGAAGTTAAACACACGCCGCATGCACTCAGGTTCATTCTTTAAAGGAGGGATGAATTAAAATCACAATTTTAACCCGAGCTTTTGTTATATTAGAGGGAATCGTATTCACGCGAACATCATGTAAGTGTCAGAACTGAAAACGCCCTTGTTACTGAGATTACAACTGTTATTGACACCAGGCCCAGCGAACGCCAGGTTCTGGAATGCACCTATCTGTGACCACATTGATAGGTTGAACACCACCTCCACAGAAAAATATCAACGACTACTTCTCTAGCCCCGCCCACTGGTTCACGCATGACAAGACCAGTGGCACAGAGCCAGATAGAGCGAGCAAGCAATAAACAAACATGCCGTTAAAGATAGCTAAATATTGTGCCATCCCAGGTTGTGGAAGAACACAGACGCTGCATAACCTTCCTTCAGATTCCGATATTAGGAATGTGGGGTTAAAGTTTAATTTAAAAGACGTTCCAGCTCATGTGGGAAAAACATGAAGCGTTTGTTCGTTTCACTTCTCTGAGGATTCCTTAGTAAACAAGGCAGAGATCGACACTGGATTTGTGGAATGACTAAAATTTAAAAGCAGTGCTGTGTCGTGAATATTGGATCCGATAGAAATGGCGCAGCAATCTTATGTGAGTAAAACATTTTTGTACTATGCGTCACTATTGCTTTGTTAGAGATCGCTTGATGTGCCTGAGCTCTAGTCATTTGTAATACTTGCAGAGGTTGTCTGTGATCTTAAGCCCGTGCGAATCGCCATCTCTGTGATTTGGCGGGCTCATATATCATTTTTCAAGGTTTTATCCACCGTTTGCAAATATTGGAGACTGTTTTGAAGTGTTTTGGTATTATTTCGGGTGCTGGGTGATATCCATAAGTTACCGGGAGTCTCCCGTTTGTTTATTTATCATGGAAACTCTCGTAACATTTGAGACCCGCGATCGCGGTGATCTTTTGTCCGGTTCGGGATCACGGGTATCAAATGCTGACAGGTACGGTCATATATCATTAAACACAATACAACTATATGCTGAACAAACTACACGCAAAGCCTTGCCATCACATCCGGGAAATAAATCAGTAAATTTGAGTAAAATCATCCCGTGCATGTGCGTCACATGAAATACTGATGTGGGGAGGTCATTTATAAATCACAAGAGGTCTCCAGATAATACTAATGCCCTGCGAAAACTGTGAAGTAGACCTCGTACAACAGTATAAAACAATAAACAAGCACAGTTCATGAGACCTTTAATTCAGTAACTATACATATTGCTACCTTGCAAATACATAACGCCACGTTTATAAAAGCCTCTCTATTCAATATGCTGAAAGTTACTTATCTCCGTGTTCTGTCGAAAAAGAAGACGCGTTTGATTCTCTTTACTGTGCCCCCCAACTGCTGAGGTATTCTTCCGCTAGGAAGAAATCAGTCGTGTATTTGTGTGTCTGTCTGTGGGTGTGTGCAGGCCCAGTTCCACAACCAAATGAGTGATGGTGCTCAAAAATATGAATTTAAATTAATAAAAAATGGCTAGGACCACCAGACATGGTATTATCCAATGGGAACATTTGGTATGACCTAAAATATATATTTTTATAAAAATAAAAAAAAAAATATATATATATATATGTGTGTGTAAACTTGATATTATTACAATATCGCTGGAGTAGGAGTGAAAGTGACTTATTTGTCAGGTATGGTGACCTATCCCCGAAATGTGACCTCTGCTTTTAACCCATCCAGTGTCTAGTGACCACACGCACACCCGGAGCAGTGGGCAGCTATCACTACAGCGCCCGGGGAGCAAGTAGGGGTAAGGTGCCTTGCTCAAGGACACCTCAGTCGTTACCCGCCGGCCCTGAGAATCCAACCGGCAACCTTCTGGTCACGTATGCCGACTCTCTAACCATTAGGCCACGACTGCTAGTGCTCTATTTCAGCATGGCTGTAGTTGGGCCAGAGGCACGAGGCTGCAGGCCGAGTTCAGGAGAAAAATCACAGCCATGCTGATACAGAGCACTATTACAGCACAACAGTTAAACAAACCTACGTTATTCCAAACCATCAAGCATGTTAAATGTGTGCTGTGCTGCTTCAGTGAAGTTATAATGAGGCAGGACGTTTGTGTGAATGAGCTATTCCTTAATCCGCTGTGACCTCTAAATTGTCAGAAAATTGTGATTTGTCACATTCTTCTAAATCTTGTTCAGAGAGCTGCATAATTACATGAATAGGCAATTATTAAAGCATGAGCTACTCACCACTAATCCTGAATGTCTTTGTTTTAACAATGTCTACCGTGAGCACTGCTTTATAAACTCCAATGTGTTCAGATAAGATGTCTATGAAGGTGAGATCTCCAGTGTGATTGTTTATCTTCAGTCTGTCTCTAAATCTCCCATCAGAGCCACCAAAGAATGAGATTGAATTGGTTGCTCCTTTAATTCTAGCTAGAAGGTTCTTTTTATCTCCAAACATCCACTCGATCTCATCATCTCTCTGTATTACAATATTGGTGTGTAGAGTCACAGAATCCCACAACATCACTGACACTGACTCTATTTCATCTGTCTCAGCACCTACAGGACAAAGTGAGAAACCGTGATGAATTAAATCAGTAACACTGTCACTAAACACATTCAACTTTAATATTTGGCGATAAACCATATGTGTTGAGTATACATTATAATTGAAGTCAGAATAACTGCAGTCAATATGTCCATGATGTGAAGAAAAAAAACAAGAGCTCAATAACAGGGTTTTGAAGATTATACAAATACTTGTCATGTCTACAATAATTCGTGTTATTATTAAGTTTATTATTATTAAAAAAATAGATCGAGCAGTACATCCTGAGCTGTGCATAAAACACGCAATCGATTTCAGTGATATATATCGCCCAACCAAACTCATATTAAACATGGCCATTTCCCTTAAAAAGTGCAAGTATAAAAGTTGCTAAATGAACTTACCGTTGATGAATAAAGAGATACACAAGAGTAAAGATATCGTCTTCATGTTGATGTAAGTGTTCGAGGTAATAAAGATGATCAGTAAAGTTAGTTAAGTGACCCGGGAAGAGCCTGATCAGACAGAACGCGTCTTTTGCTGTGAGACGCGACTCTTTTGAATTGTTTTCAGTTGGCAGGGAGCGTTTCCGGTGCCTCGCGTTTTTGGCGGAGCGCTCTGAGCGCCTGAAGTTGACAAACTCAACTCTGAGCAAAAATGCGCTTGACGTCATGTGCGCTTTTTCCATTGTCCAATCGAATGAGTGGAGAGGCGGGGCTTCCCTTGTGGCAACGGAAGTTTACAGATGCTCGGAACGCCTGGAGACATGGAGGAGAAACGTGTTGTGGCTGTTTCGGGTTAACCCGGAGCTCGCGCAATAATCCTTGACTGACAGGACAGCTGTTTCGGTGGTTACCTAGCAACATAAAAAAAACCGCTGCGCGCTGCTCTTTTCAAAGAGTCACCAAAAGAGCAGCGCGGCGCGCCTCGCATTTTCGAACATGAAAAGCGTGTTCTGTGTGATCGCGCGCTAACGGGGCAACTTTTTTGCAACTCTTGATTTTATTGGGGGTTGGCAAACCGACTTAAGGCGCATTACCGCCACCTATTGGATGGGAGTGTTTATCAAGGACCGCTTTCACATGATCAAATAAAAAAGGGGTAAACCTATATTTTCATTTAATCCTGTTTCTTTAACAAACTTTATTACATAGTCATAAATTGTACTACCTGTTTTTCCTAAAATACCTGACAGAGAAATATGGTGCTCAACCTCCTTTAATGACTGAATTAGATCCAGTCTTTTATATTTATATTCATTACAATGAAGCAATACATGTTCAACTGTTTCTTGATGGTTACAGAATTTGCATTCCCCAGTTGGGTGTTTGCTAATTTTCTTGAATGTATTATTAAGCCCAGTATGACCTATTCTTATACAGAGATGGGCACAATTACATAAAAAAATATTTAGTTACAATTTACAAATCCTTACTCATAAAATGTATCTAAATGAAATACAAAATACTGCTGTGAAAAATGTATTTAATTAAAATACAAGTAATTTGAAAATACAAAAATGCAATATTTTTTACAAGCAATCATTTAAAGTGCGAGAGTAACAGTGGAGTTAGATACACAGAAGAAAGAAAGAAAAGTTTTCTAAACAGCAGTCCATCAAACACTTTAGGAACATATACAGGTGCTGGTCATATAATTAGAATATCATCAAAAAGTTGATTTATTTCACTAATTCCATTCAAAAAGTGAAACTTGTATATTATATTCATTCATTCATTACACAGACTGATATATTTCAAATGTTTATTTCTTTTAATTTGATGATTATAACTGACAACTAAGGAAAATCCCAAATTCAGTATCTCAGAAAATTAGAATATTACTTAAGACCAATACAAAGAAAGGATTTTTAGAAATCTTGGCCAACTGAAAAGTATGAAGATGAAAAGTATGAGCATGTACAGCACTCAATACTTAGTTGGGGCTCCTTTTGCCTGAATTACTGCAGCAATGCGGCGTGGCATGGAGTGGATCAGTCTGTGGCACTGCTCAGGTGTTATGAGAGCCCAGGTTGCTCTGATAGTGGCCTTCAGCTCTTCTGCATTGTTGGGTCTGGCATATCGCATCTTCCTCTTCACAATACCCCATAGATTTTCTATGGGGTTAAGGTCAGGCGAGTTTGCTGGCCAATTAAGAACAGGGATACCATGGTCCTTAAACCAGGTACTGGTAGCTTTGGCACTGTGTGCAGGTGCCAAGTCCTGTTGGAAAATGAAATCTGCATCTCCATAAAGTTGGTCAGCAGCAGGAAGCATGAAGTGCTCTAAAACTTCCTGGTATACGGCTGCGTTGACCTTGGACCTCAGAAAACACAGTGGACCAACACCAGCAGATGCCATGGCACCCCAAACCATCACTGACTGTGGAAACTTTACACTGGACCTCAAGCAACGTGGATTCTGTGCCTCTCCTCTCTTCCTCCAGACTCTGGGACCCTGATTTCCAAAGGAAATGCAACATTTACTTTCATCAGAGAACATAACTTTGGACCACTCAGCAGCAGTCCAGTCCTTTTTGTCTTTAGCCCAGGCGAGACGCTTCTGATGCTTCCCGCTGCTGACCAACTTTATGGAGATGCAGATTTCATTTGGTTAAAGCACTTACTCCATATTATGTTGATTGGGTCTGCTCAGTTCCTTTCAAAGCAAACAAACCAGCGCCTTTACCTGTTGCTTAGTGATGGTCGTGTTGAAGTAAGTCAGAAATGCGCAGTCAAATTGCTGCGTAATTCGACTACATCTAATATTGACTCATGAGTTGAGTAAGTGCGCACAATCTGCGCAGAATTCAAAACATAACCCGCAAACTGACATCGTTACCCCAACACCTGGACATGATTCTCATCATTTTATTCACCCCCTCCAAAGACTCGCAGACTCCCCTCAACCCCTCTTTCAAGGACCCGTTTGGATCCAAAACGGTTAATTTCGCTGAAAGGTGACAAGTTGGCATCCCTGGTAATATTGATCATGTTACTTGCACATCACCCATTGCTGGCGTCTCCATTCCTCTTACACTTCTGCATCTCCGTTGACTCTTCTTCATCCCTGGAGTCTGTAAGAAACACAGACAACAAACAATTTGGTTTCGTTGTGCTAGATTTTTGCAAAAATCTTCACAATTTAGCGGAATGCTTTTAAATGTTAAAAAGGGCTGAGAGTATGAAAACCGAAAACATCACCAATAAAATCTAAAACACTAAAAAACTTCTAAACTTTTCCTAAACAGTACAAATAAAATGACATGAGTTTTAACTGATTCAGTAAAATAAAATGGTCTATTATTCCAACCCATTCTTTGATACCCCAAACAAAGTATCTATAAAGCCCTTAAAATGCCACCTCTCGGTCTCTGTAAAATGCATGAAACTGCAGATGACAGCAGATATGTGGGAAGGGAAGAGTCAGAGAAGCTTTGTAATTGATAGGTGCCAAGTATACAGTATATAGGCTTAAACTCCTAATACACCTGTCAGATAGCACGCCGCCGCTAGATATCGGACGGCCAGTTGATTACTGCCAATCTGAGTTGTTTAGAGTATTTCTGCCATAGGGCCCAGGAAATGACCAAATGAATGGAGTACAAAGTGGGTAATCATTCCAGTCCAAGTGATTTTATTCGGACAGCTGTCTTGACACATGTGTTTTCACTCAAGTTCCCACAATAAACAAACAAAAGAATAAAATTACAAAAATATTCAAACTAACTGTACAAAAATATTGAAAAAACATGCTGAGAGCAGCAAAAACAAGGCATTACACCTAGCCTCAACGACGACATTTTATTAGCATGGGACTTCCCAAGCCCCGGTCCTTTTACCTCCCTTCCCCTCTCTCCACACAAAGTTTTATGAAAACCTCCTCTTCTTCCCACCCAACCCTAACGGATCGTACCAACTTTAGGGCTCGATTGACACCCCTTACTAAGAATGCACATTTAGTTTGGCATCACAGCATTTCACATTCACAATCGACGCTGGTTAACCGTTAACTGATAAGATTTTAATAATAAATTGGAATTAAATAAAAAAACAGGTGTCTGAATAAATTTGACTATCGTATATATAACAGTAAAGTAAATATTTTGTTGTTTATAGCATTGTACATACTAAATAAAAGAGCTTGTGGAAATACATTCTCTAGTTGAATTGTTTTAACTGAAAAGCGTTAAACTGGAAGAGCCAGGACAAACGGTATTATAACTCTGACTGTATTTGTCTGAAAGAAGAAGGTCATATACACCTAGGATGCCTTGAGAGAGAGTAAAACATGGGGTCACTTTGTTTTTCCACTGAACTATCCCTTTACACGTTCCATCATTTTTACAACACATCATTTTTTGTTTACATCGACTTTAAAATCATCGCGATATCCGATAATATCGTGTGTGTTTGACTAAAAACAACGTTGCGCAGACGATCAATCTGCGGATACGGACCGGGAGGGAAATAGTTCCGGACCCGCCAATTGGCAAACAAACACGCACGCAGGCACACACACACAGGCGCGCCACACGCACAAACCAGTGTTGCAGTGACTTCTTTCATCAGGTAAAGCGCGTAGACAAACCACAAAGCTTTTATGCAGTAGAAAAATGTTGCAGGTCTCCTAAAATTTCATCCTACCTGTCAGATTGTCCTACCAGGCATGCACACATCAATGTTACGTCATTTTTTGCGCTATAAAATCATCCTACCTGTTTATTTCATACGGCTATGAGAATATGATAGTGTATTTTAGTGGTTAAATCATTCTACATATTATTTAATACCTATAGTACAATTTGATTGAGTGTTGCGCTGTAAATTAATCCTACATGTTTCTTTTATGCTGGTAGGATAATCTGACAGAGTATTTACGATGTAAATTTAATTTGACAGGGTATTTTGCATTGTAAAATCATCCTACCCGTTTATTATGTCGATGTGGTTTCGATTACAGTAAGTTTTGCCCTGTGGTAAGAAAATCTGAGAGGGTAGGACAATTCGAACACCGGTACAGCCCCGCGAGCGTGAGGTTTTGCTTTGCCGACGCAGCTCGTCTTTCTCTTGTTCTATCTGTGCAGCGACCGGCAGAAAACAGCAGCTCATTCAACGGACCCAACAAAAAAAACGTTTCCAAAATTCTGTCACTGTTACTGACTGCCTGGACATATGAACATTAACGTTCATGCTAAACGCCTACATCGAATGATAATGTTATAACGCGTATTTCCCATTATTATCAATTATCGTCTGGTATCTGTCTGTTGTAATCAACACTGGGATATTTGCGAGACATCGGCGATATACGATAACATCGTCACATCGCCCAGCCCTAATGTTCACACATTCAATGACTACTGCAGCACAGTAAAGATTTTTATTTTGCTGTTGTTGTACATGATTCTTACCTCGATGTCTCATTTTGCGGCAACGGTAGATCACAACACCAACAACAGCAGCAATAACCAGGAGAAGAAGAGGAACACATATTCCTGCTATCACACCTGAAGAGGGACCTTTGGGGGATCTAACATCTTCACCATCACGGCTGTATCTTTCACGCCATTTGACCCCTTTAAAGAATGTCAACAATGCAAACACACAGCACTTATCCAAACATTAAAATGTGGGCTATAAATCTATAAATGGATCATTTTGTGTCACATTGAAAACACAAACTCCAGCTAAAAATGATGACTTTGTTGTTTTTAAACATATGTAGTGATAAAAAACATACCAAATGTATCTAAGAAAGTATTTCTGTTGTAGTTGTTAGTACATCATAAACAGATCGTGTGAGTTACAGGATGATGTTGACATAACAGATTTCATATAATCTGAGTTAACTGTACTGATGTGATGAGTGATCATTTCACCACAATGGACAATAATAACCATTGTCTGATGGTTATTATTTTACCATCAGACAATAAACATCACGTTTTATTTTACTCTGTAATTGTTCAGGGTGCTGAATTACATTATTAAAGTAAAGCTTGTGATACTCACTGACACTGAATGAGTTTGGACTGATCACTCCATCAATCTCTAGTTGATAAAGTCCAGTGAGTTCAGATGTGATGTCTGTGATGGTGAGATCTGCAGTCTGAGGGTTCATCTTCAGTCTGTCAGTAAATCTCTCATCAGGGTCATAAACTGGATCACTGTTGATGGTCTCTCTGTTGATTCTAGCTATGCGAGAGCCATTAAACCTCCACGCTATCACATCATCTGTCGGTATGTCAGTTAGACGATCTGTCGGTATGTCAGTTAGACGAGTGTGTAGAGTAACAGAATCTCCATCATTCACTGACACTCTCTCTGTCTTATTCTTAGCACTAAACACAACTGCAGAACACAGACACAAAACAGTGAGCGATTAAACAGTAAACACTGTATGTAAAACAGGGCTTGACATTAAGCATTGTCATGCGGTGGTCCTTCGGACAAGTAAATTTGTCATTCACTTGTCCGAGTACAAAAAATACTTGTCCAAAGATAAAAAAGTATATTTCATTTGAATTATAATATAATATAATCAATATAATTGTTTCAGATTTAGATTGGTCAAGTTTGCTTCTAAGCATTTTAACCAGTGTCCGCTTTGGCCGCCTGAATTTGGTTATAGGCCTACTCTCCGTGACTGCTATAAAACAAAGGCAAGCAGTAATTATTATTAGTGTTAAGGCTGTAAGTTAACTTTTTTTGCACATAGCACTGGTGCTAGAGAGGTTTAAAGTTTGGTAGCACAGGCAGAAATGTGCAAGTGTAGTTCAACATGAATAGGCAGATAACTGACAAAAGACATTAATGTTACATACAGATGGATAAATTAGGGCCATATCATTTTTAGATTACCTAAATTTGTTTTAATATTTCTAAGTTCTGTGTTTTTCCTTTTTTACTATACAATAGTGGTATATTTGTCCACATAAATTACTGTAGTATACTATAGTATTTACTATAGTAAACTGCAGTAAAATTCTTACTATATTGTTTTTGAACTTTACTATAGTATACAGTGTTTATCAATTTACTACAAGGGCACTTCAATTTTCAATAGCAAATACTATAGTACACTACAGTATTTTTTGTCTGAGTGTTCAATTTAACGGGACTTTTATTTTGATGGGTCTTCGGGAAGACGCTTGAGTTTTGTGTTTACACGATAGCTAATATTGTCGGTTAACACGATCCGGGATGCGGTTTTTTAACGTTTCATCGGCGATCTATTCTTGTATAGAGGCTTGACTATCGATATCCGTTTTACTAATCGAGTATTCTACTGATTTTCCATCGATTAATCGGGTATTCGGATAATAAGTACTTTTTCTTTATTAAAAAGCAATACTAAATATACAAGAGAAAATAAGACAGGTCTCTTAAAATGAGTAAAACAACTAATTTGTTTCCTTTTTAGAACAATTAGTTTTTATTGCTGAAATACCATACATTAATATCTGCGAAAACTAAACCCATTTACGTACATTCCATTGCCATATTAAATTCAAAATGCAATATAATACAAATATATAAATAAGAAACATGAATAAAAATGGAAACTAATAATTTCAAACAATAGCCTATGACTTTTATTTTGGCAGGTTGTCAGAAGACCTTATTTTTTAGTATGTCTGTTTCTTCACTCAAACAATAACATGTTTGTGAAATAAACTCTCAGAGCAACTCTGGAGGTGAAGTTCATGTCCTCATTCAGCGCAGACGCAGACAAACTCATGAGCATCACGCTAAACTGTGCAGTTCATTCACTCAGACATGCAGAACAGACAGATGAAATGTGTAAATAACAGGATTCAGTGTCCACTAGTCCGCATCTAGTTTGATGGACTCAATGCAGCCGGAAAACAAGTTTCACTCGTAAAATAGACCAAAACCAAGTCAAATATCAGTTCACCATTTCAATAAGCTATTAGGGCTGTGACGGTGGCAGTTTTTTTACCACCGTGGTGGTAATAGATGGATGGTGCGGTGGTTGAGAAATATATATTATTTATATAAATAATATTTATATTATTATATTTGCGTGTAGCAACCACATGACGAGTGGAAGAGAAATATAGACCTTATTTAAATACTTGAAATTGTTAAATAATTGAAATATGATATTTGAAATAAATGAGGATGAAGCATCCGTCAATGTTTAACGCGCAAATCCATCAGTGAAACGGCACCTACAGCATATAAAACATTAAATAAACATCAGTAAATAATGAAAACTTAAATGATATAAGAAAGCTAAATACTAAATAAAAAAGCTCTTGTTGCAGTAACTTCAGTCAGTGGCGTATTAACCCTTACAGTCCTTAACAATTCCATTTGAAACAAACTGTTTAAACCTACATTGGCTTTCCTATTCAGATTGCCATAAAAACTTTACTTTTTCCGACTCGTTGATGTGAAACTTACTTGTTGACATTGTCCAGATTAAAATGTGTACAGCTGCACTAAATGCGCGTTCAGAAGATGTGCACAGGAGCGCAAATGAAGAGATGTCTCTCCGCAACCGCGGCAAAACCTGCGCGCGCTCCGACACTAAGCAAGCGGGTCATAGCCAGTTTTGATTTTACGTATCTGTTCATTTCTCAACAAGATCCATTGCAAAACCCGCAGAATAACCTGGGTTTTGCCGTGCAGGCCCGCGCTCGAACGCACCAACGGAAACGTATGCCAATAATTTCTGTTAATTTAAAATCTTTTAAATAAAACCATCCACAACTGAAAGGCTACAACTAGCAATCGTTATCGCAACTCTCATATATATTACACCTATATTTGTCAGAGTGACGTGCACTACCGCCGGCGGTAGTTTACCACCGTCATGGCACTTTACCATCGCTGTGGTGCGATTGTTACGGAAACCGTCACGCCCTATAAGCTATCAGTTATTTATCAGCATGAGAAACACGTGTGAACAGACTAAAATGCGTGTGTCTCACGGTGAATGCATGAGACTTGAGAGCCCTGTAACATGAATAGAGTTTAGCGGGCTGTGCGTCAGTAATAACGGTCCGTGGGGAAACGCAGTGCTCCGTGTGTACTGTAGTTAAATGGATTAAACGAGGCTTCGAGGCAACAAAAATTGCCTCGATGATTTTTTGTATTCGAATAACTCGAGTTACTCGAGGAATCGTTTCAGCCCTAATTTTGATGTTTTTAAATGCAGCTTACGCTGCATTACGATGTGTTTACGTGGTTGGCAATCCAAAATAATAAAGGAGTTGTTACATGAACATACACGATTTTGGTTACATGTGGAGTAAAGTCTGAGTCTTTCTGTCACTGCAAACCTTCAGTTTCCTCCACACTCCCCTTTGCGATTCATTGCTGAATGGCATTAGGCCTACTTAACTTGCTGTGTTTCGATCTGAGGTCAGTAGTATTAAAAATAGTAGTAAAATGTAACGGCTTGAAATGTTTAAATAATCTATCAAAACTTTAGTTAAATAAAAGTATGTAATTTCAAAAACGGTCCATTTTAGCGTTTTAATATTATATATGATGTTGTTAAATAACATTATTGGTGCATTATTGTGTTTTAAATTTCTAAGGTTGGTTCATTTAATATACTGTTGGGCTGGTTTAATCTACACAAACGTGTCATATTCTCGAAAACAAAATTTCATTTTTCTGGCTCCGTATTTGTTTAAAAACGTCAGAAACGTCTCTGCTGTGTCCTACTGGCACCACGCAACAGGAGCAGCAGGTGTATGGAGTTTAAATGGACCCAAAACTCACGCGCATGGAATCCACGCGCGCACGCGCGATGCAAACGCGCATAATGATAACCACGCGCGGAAAGCTGCTCCGCGAGGGCGCATTTAAACTCCGCGAGCGAGCAGAACAGTATCCGCAAGCGGAAAAGAATCCTCACGCGGGCGCATTTCTGCTCCGCGAGCAAAAACTCAGTCCGCGAGCAGAGGCTTTGACGAGCGCGCGCGCGATTCTCTCTATGNACTCTGTAATTGTTCAGGGTGCTGAATTACATTATTAAAGTAAAGCTTGTGATACTCACTGACACTGAATGAGTTTGGACTGATCACTCCATCAATCTCTAGTTGATAAAGTCCAGTGAGTTCAGATGTGATGTCTGTGATGGTGAGATCTGCAGTCTGAGGGTTCATCTTCAGTCTGTCAGTAAATCTCTCATCAGGGTCATAAACTGGATCACTGTTGATGGTCTCTCTGTTGATTCTAGCTATGCGAGAGCCATTAAACCTCCACGCTATCACATCATCTGTCGGTATGTCAGTTAGACGATCTGTCGGTATGTCAGTTAGACGAGTGTGTAGAGTAACAGAATCTCCATCATTCACTGACACTCTCTCTGTCTTATTCTTAGCACTAAACACAACTGCAGAACACAGACACAAAACAGTGAGCGATTAAACAGTAAACACTGTATGTAAAACAGGGCTTGACATTAAGCATTGTCATGCGGTGGTCCTTCGGACAAGTAAATTTGTCATTCACTTGTCCGAGTACAAAAAATACTTGTCCAAAGATAAAAAAGTATATTTCATTTGAATTATAATATAATATAATCAATATAATTGTTTCAGATTTAGATTGGTCAAGTTTGCTTCTAAGCATTTTAACCAGTGTCCGCTTTGGCCGCCTGAATTTGGTTATAGGCCTACTCTCCGTGACTGCTATAAAACAAAGGCAAGCAGTAATTATTATTAGTGTTAAGGCTGTAAGTTAACTTTTTTTGCACATAGCACTGGTGCTAGAGAGGTTTAAAGTTTGGTAGCACAGGCAGAAATGTGCAAGTGTAGTTCATCATGAATAGGCAGATAACTGACAAAAGACATTAATGTTACATACAGATGGATAAATTAGGGCCGTATCATTTTTAGATTACCTAAATTTGTTTTAATATTTCTAAGTTCTGTGTTTTTCCTTTTTTACTACACAATAGTGGTATACTTGTCCACATAAATTACTGTAGTATACTATAGTATTTACTATAGTAAACTGCAGTAAAAATTCTTACTATATTGTTTTTGAACTTTACTATAGTATACAGTGTTTTTCAATTTACTACAAGGGCACTTTAATTTTCAATAGCAAATACTATAGTACACTACAGTATTTTTTGTCTGAGTGTTCAATTTAACGGGACTTTTATTTTGACGGGTCTTCGGGAAGGCGCTTGAGTTTTGTGTGTTTACAGATAGCTTGTCGGTACACGATCCGGGATGCGTTTTTTATTTAACAGTTCACGGCGGGTCTATTTTGATTAGGGCTGCAGCTATCGATTCTTTTACTAATCGAGTATTCTACTGATTTTCCATCGATTAATCGGGTATTCGGATAATAAGTACTTTTTCTTTATTAAAGAGCAATACTAAATATACAAGAGAAAATAAGACAGGTCTCTTAAAATGAGTAAAACAACTAATTTGTTTCATTTTTAGAACAATTAGTTTTTATTGCTGAAATAGCATACATTAATATCTGTGAAAACTAAACCCATTTAGTACATTCCATTGCCATATTNCTCTGTAATTGTTCAGGGTGCTGAATTACATTATTAAAGTAAAGCTTGTGATACTCACTGACACTGAATGAGTTTGGACTGATCACTCCATCAATTTCTAGATGATAAAGTCCAGTGTGTTGAGATGTGATGTCTGTGATGGTGAGATCTGCAGTCTGAGGGTTCATCTTCAGTCTGTCAGTAAATCTCTCATCAGGCTCATAAACTGGATCACTGTTGTTGGTCTCTCTGTTGATTCTAGCTATGCGAACACCTCTAAACCTCCACACTATCACATCATCTGTCTGTAGTTCAGTAAGATTAGCGTGTAGAGTCACAGAACCTCCATCATCCACTGACATTCTCTCAGTCTCATCACCAAACACACCTGCAGACACAGAAGCGGTGAGAGATTAAAAACTGTCTGTAAAAGATACTGTTTAAATCTTAGGTCTTGACAGTAAATCTCATGTTTTCTGCTACAGTCTACATTAAATATGAAGTCTGCTGTAGTTTACTCGGTTAGTAGGAAAGTTTGCGTTGTAGAAACGCATGGATTAAAGTAAAAAAATTCTTCTGACTTTTTTTTTTTTCAGGCCAAGTCATATTCCTTTAACCATTTTGAACCACTTTACATAGTATTGCCAGTTTGCATATTTTAAAAGCTATTTTTAATCTACGAAAAAATTATACTTACCTAGACAAATAATCAACCATCTATAACTTTTCAGTGCATTTTTGTATTTATCTTATAAGACCAAACAACGTTTCCTGAAACTCTTAATAATTAACAGAAAAAAAGAACAAAATAAAAGCACCACTAAAGACCAAAAATGTTGTTTGTATTTGTCTCCAGAGTGCTTTTCACTTTTTCTGCCTTTTGGCTGTGAAACCATATTCCTGAAGCCTGGCTACACCTGACACTCGTTTCAGTGTTTGACAAGCTACATGACTAGTTTCAGTGTTTGACAAGCTACATGACTAGTTTCAGTGTTTGACAAGCTACATGACTAGTTTCAGTGTTTGACAAGCTACATGACTAGTTTCAGTGTTTGACTAGCTACAGTGACTAGTTTCAGTGTTTGACTAGCTACAATGACTAGTTACAGTGTTTGACTAGCTTGTCCAAGGCGACCGTTAAGAAGGTAGCCTATCGCTTTAACATTTCCATGGCGACGCGGGACTGCTTATCACGTGACACACCGCAGAGCCACAGCAGTTGTATGACTGATGCATTGCTTTTACATCATTTTTCTTTTTACTCAAAAAAATGTGTTAACTATGTCATGAATTATCTGACATTCCGATTGTCAAATATGCGCATGTGAATGTGTTTTGTTGTTTAAACACTTTTATAATGATCGCGTTAGTTGAGCTATAAGCGGGCGCCGCCATGTTTGTTTCTGCCGTGGTCTGAGATCTGCCGGAATTACATCACGTGAATTCATTCACTTCTCTTAAAAACACAAACGTAAGTGCCTGGTGAACTGGTAGAAGAATTGAGTGATCTTAACAATTGCTTAAATTGCAGATACTGTGTCTGATCTGAATAAAACACCCGTCAAACTACATTTGAGGAGACTTCCATAGACATCAGTGTGTATTACGCAATCTCTAAATGTATTTTGTGCTTGTATGCACGTGTATATGTCTGAAGGCTAAATTAAACATTATGTGATTGAAAGCACTGCATAGTTGTGATTATCCATTTGCACAAGTGTACATACAATCTGTTAATATGTTTATTCTACTATATACTACCCGGTACAATGTCTCTTATATGTTATTATCCCCCATTTTCTGTAAAATAGTCTTTATTTTTATATATGCACAATTTAGAATCTTTTAGACTGTAAATCGTATTATATTGTATTGTCATTGTGTTAAATGTCTGGTGTTGAAGATGTTGTTATACTAGAACTTCTCATATGCCAAAGAACACTCTCCTATGGTGGTGGGTGCAGAGCAACACATACCAAGTAAAAGCTCTTCTGATTCTGATTCTGATATGTGACAGGATTGAGTCTGTCTCTGGCTCAGTGCTAGCCAAAGCGCGTAATGTTCTAATCACACCGGTGTGATCGCACGTATCAAAGGGTTAGCAACATTATGAAAAGTGAATTTAAGACATTAAGGACAGGCTGGAACCCTGCAATTGACGGAAATCCGTCGTAGCGACGGAGAACTTTAATCCATGAGAAACGTGAACTTACTGTAGATAAATAAATAGATGATAAAGAGTAAAGAGATTGTCTTCATGTCGTTGGTGTTTGATGTCATAAAGACGATCAGTAAAGTTATTCAAGTGTTTAGTGTTTTAATTCGGACTGAACAAAAACTAGACGTACACGGACACCGATTTAGCGATGGAGATTAACTGACGAGTTAAATTAAACATGAGATTCTCTGATGTTAAATGAGTAGTGTCTTGTTTGTGATATTTTTCTGAACAGCAAGAGCTTAGCATTGTCCAACTTGGCCGCCGCGCCGCAGGTTTGACTAGAACGAATGATATGACAACCTCCGGTCGAGGCACTTCCTTACTCACGCAAGTCTCCTGTTCTTTGTTTTAAATTGACAATTACCGCCATCTACTGGAGGTTGTGGATTATACCGCAAAGATTTCAGAATAAGAGCTTCTGATCTGATGGCGCAGCGTGTTCAGCCCAACTCCCGATGCGCCCTACCAATACTTCTATATTTACGTAAACGATATGATATATGTAGAGTGATATAAATTACAAATATACAAACACGTTATTAAAATACTTGTACTACATACAGTAAACTAATTTTCGCCACCTACTGGCGTATGTAATATATGACGAAATGGTCACTGAACGAACCACAAGATGGCATACGAGATTGTTGTCTGAACCGAAAACAAGCCTCGACTCGAGACGAGCAATGAACCATTTTACAACACAATTGAGCCCTGAGAGAGAAGCCTCTGTGCATCTCGAAGCTTCATTTCACAACACTAGTAAATAATAATAAATAATACATTAATAAACCCGGACCGCAATAACGCGCGGAAAAAATCTCACGCCAGCCACGAAGCCAAAGTTGGAAATCATAATACATAATGAACCTAACGTTACCTACCCACTTGGGTCCGTGTATCATCCGATCATTCCGTTCCATGGCAAATTTACAGTAAAAGTCGTTCTCAAAAATAACTGACGCAATAACCAAGCCAGCAGACCTGTGGGTGGAGCTTGATTCGATAAACCATTACCACGTGACCACTAGTGACGTGACATTAGGCAAGTTCGTCTTATGCGGCGCGCAAGATCCAACAGGCGGATGCCAAAGACCCGAGAAGCGACTTAAAAAAAACATTAAAAGTTATCTTTCGCGTCACTCTCGCGGTACTTTGATGTCATCCGCCTGTCGGATCTTGCGGCGCCGCATCAAGTCGAACAAGCCTTAACGTCTGCTCAGTCACGTGCACAATGTTCTCACATTTATATTAGACAAACTCAACCATGTCAAGGCGGTAAGAAATAATTTAGATCTTTTCTTTGACAAACGAACGCTTAAACACAATAGAACCACTATTTAAAGTTTCCAGTTCCCAAAAATCTAATAAATTCATTTAAAAATTGTATGTGATATCTATCCTTCTGGAGAGTTTATTTATTGTGTGAATTTTGTAACTCATATCCAGAAAACACAGAGCATATTTTCTTTCAGAGCATATTTTTCCTTCATTCCTGGACAAAGTGCAACAATTGTGGTTAAATGAGTAAAATGTGTTATTTAACATGTTTATAAAATATTCAGTATGGAAACTGTGAAAAAGGAGGTCAAAGGTTTTTTTTATTTATTAAAAACGCACTTTTGTTAGCTAAGGATTTTATTCCCAAATGTATTTTTTTTAAATCACCCAATTTATAGTAAGAATTATTTGGGATAATATTCAAAAACGCTGTCATATAAGCAAATAATAAAAAGACGGAATTTTGTTAGACTTATTCGATAATATAAATTATGTTTCTTTATTTGTTTTTATTAAAATGGATGGATTGAAAATTTTGCGTTTTTTCTTTCTTTTTTGTCGTCTTTGTTGTTTGGTTTGTATGATCTTTTAATATATTTCTTGTCTTAGCCCCTCTTAAATTGATGTTTTTTAATGTAAACTGTATGCCATCTTGTTTTGTAATGTCGATGCAATTGAATTTCCAGTGCTTTTACATGAAGGTGGTTATGAGAACAATATTTTTCACATAGGTGTGTTTTTTCCGCATATAAATCACAAAAAATAAAACTACTTCAGTTAATGGACTTAGTTATTAACGGCACACTTAAAAAAGATATCAGCTGACATTCTCGCCCAATGAGCATTTAAGCTGTGTCGTCAGCAAGTCGTTTCCCATCGTGCTTTTCTTCAACGCAGTCGGGGGGGGGGCAGCAACTGCTCCTGCCTGCGGATTTCGTTTTTTGCACACGTCAGCATGACAGAGCAAGACGGACGTAACTCGGACACATTTCTAACCAGAATGCATCCATCCCTGATCACCGGTGATCGATTCTGCGCAGAATTTGGCCATCTCGAACAAGCCGAGCGATTCGTTCATTTTGTAGTGGTGGCGAGATGAAGCCTCATGAAGTTTTTTAGTCGAGTGAAGTGAGAACAGCGCCATCTGGTGCTTATTTAAAACACAGAAGCCTGTGGAAGAAGCTCTGTCATATGAAGCAACCACCACACACTCCATAGTTTCAATGTTATGTGTACAAATAAAAGCCTTACACATTTGTGTTTAATTTGTCCATTAAATAAATTAATTTAACCATTAAATGTGACAGTAAAATATTGTCTTTTTTGAGCTTATATGATTCTAATATGATCTAATGTACTCTCTCTCTCTACACACACAGTGAATAAGGACATTGTGTGATAGGATCATCTGTTATTAAATGTGTTTATGACACTTGGCAGTGATAATGCTTGTGTAACTGTACAAAGGACAGAAAGGTGATAAAGTTTTAATTATTTTTATTGAGAAATAAGAGTGTTGGGCCGAGTCTATTTCTCCTCTTAGACAGTACTTCCCCGGCCTGAGAGAACACTCTTTCACATGGTACAGAGGAGGCCGGGGTACACAGAAACTATAATGCCAATGTATATAGAGGGGGTTAGACATGTTTCAGCTCTTTGTATGTGTGTCTCAAGGTATCTATTCACTTCTACGATCGCATCAGAAGTGGCGTTTGAGCTTTGCTTGCTCTGGTTTGACATACCTTGTGTATAAACGGCTTGCGTGCACGGCCCCTTTAAGAGTGTGCTGCCAGAGATGAGGTAGTATTGAGGAGGTGCGAGAAAACTGCGAGCCATGCTTACTTAAATAGTGTGCGTGCATCAACCAGAACCACACCTTTACAGAAAATAATCAGCCAGATCAGAACGGTGTTTGACTCGTTCTTGGGCTCTAATCGGTCCTCCAGGATAAAGTGTACCATCTCCTACAGTCCTTAAGTCGTGTTTTTTTTAGTTGAAAAAAGAGTTTCCCTCATTTCGGGTTAATATACTCGAGTTTTCACTAAACCTCCTTTCTGAAACGGGCCCCTGCAGTCTGTCTCTGAACATCCCATCAAGAACATCAGCATTGATGGAGACTTTATTGGCTTCTCTGTTTATTCTAACTATGAGTTATTCTTGAGTTTCAAACATCCACATTATCAAATGAGTGCTCTTTATTTCAGTATCATCAGTGTGACAGAATGTCCCTCCATCACTGACACTGAAGCACACACGTCTAGAAAACAATCAGAAACTTCATCATGAATCTTAAGTAGTAGATCTTTTTAATTAAAAGAAAGCTAAATTAATCTAGGATTAGGAACAAACTTGCTGCCTTAAGTTTTTAAGTAATAAAGTAACTCCACGAGTCATTTCAACTTAATATTTTACATTTTGTCAATCTCTTTACATTACTTCAACTCGTCAAAATAAGCAATTTCGAGTTACAACATACATCAACTCAACCACACTAAAATGACTTGCAAAGTTCCTTTGATTCAACGTTAAAACATAAGACAGTGTTAAAAAGATGTTCAGTGTATAAATNAAAACACATTAGTATCGATATTTTTATGTTAGGATCGATCCTTTTCGATACAACCTCAGTATCGATACTTCAGGATCGATCCGCCCACCACTACAGTACAGACGCAGATAAATCCTCGACCATCACTCGTGTTGTATGTTAATTATGTGCACAGTTTCACTCAGAACAGCCAGATGACAGTTAAATAACAGGATTCCGCGTCCGCGTGGACTCAGTGCGGTGCGCCATTGATTACTGTCTAATGCATATATTCTTATTATTCTACATATATGTCGCACTTTTTTTCCCCCAAAGTCATTTGTCCGGTCGGGCAAGTAAAATTTCTCTCACTTGCCCATACAAAACATTCACTTGGCCATTGATGTCGAGCCCTGTGTAAAAGATTCAGTTGAGATCTTGACAGTAAATCTCATGTTTTCTGCTACAGTCCACATTAAATATGAAGTCTCTCGATTAGTAGTAAAGATAGCGTTCTGGAAACGTGAACTTACCGTAGATGAATAAAGAGATGATAAAGAGTAAAGAGATTGTCTTCATGTCGTTGTTGAGTTTATAAAGATGATCAGTAAAGTTATTCGAGAGTTCAGTGTTGGAATTCGGACTCTTAGCCGCCGTGCACGGTGAACGAGAAATCAAAATCACTAAACACACCAACACGGAAACCAATATAGCGATGGCGATTAAACTGACGAGTTAAGTTAAATATTTTCAATGCTCTGAAAATAAATCCATGTAAATTACTTTTCTTATGCTGCTTAGTAGCCGTTTGACTAATGTCCCATTCCGAAGCCGCATATATTCTGTGACAGCGTCACGCTCCTGTCGCTGATCTGCTTGGCACATATATATGCTGTGAAAGACTGACTTAAGCACGAGCCAATAGTCTGTGAGTGCGGGATGTTAAAACACTATCATTGGTTTGAGCGACTGCACGAATATACGCCTCTTTCACGGAATTAGTCAGTCATCTGACGTCCAAATCACACACCGGCAGCTGACCCTGGTTCTTGAACGGGGAGCTGCAGACCGAGAATCGCTCAATACTCAAGTAGGCTAAGTCACTTTCCTTCGCAACAACAACGGAATATGATATATTGTAGAGTGATATAAATTACAAATATACAAACACGTTATTAAAATTACTTGTACTACATACAGTATAAGAAACTAATTTTCGCCACCTACTGGCGTATGTAATATATGACGAAATGGTCACTGAACGAACCACAAGATGGCATACGAGATTGTTGTCTGAACCGAAAACAAGCCTCGACTCGAGACGAGCAATGAACCATTTTACAACACAATTGAGCCCTGAGAGAGAAGCCTCTGTGCATCTCGAAGCTTCATTTCACAACCACTAGTAAATAATAATAAATAATACATTAATAAACCCGGACCGCAATAACGCGCGGAAAAAATCTCACGCCAGCCACGAAGCCAAAGTTGGAAATCATAATACATAATGAACCTAACGTTACCTACCCACTTGGGTCCGTGTATCATCCGAACATTCCGTTCCATGGCAAATTTACAGTAAAAGTCGTTCTCAAAAATAACTGACGCAATAACCAAGCCAAGCAGACCTGTGGGTGGAGCTTGATTCGATAAACCATTACCAAGTGACCACTAGTGAAGTGACATTAGGCAAATTCGACTTTATGCGGCGCCGCAAGATCCAACAGGATCCAAAAAACCATTAAACCAACTTTTAATCCAAAAAACCATTAAAAGTTATCTTTCGCATCACTCTCGCGGTACTTTGATGTCATCCGCCTGTCGGATCTTGCGGCGCCGCATCAAGTCGAACAAGCCTTAACCGTCTGCTCAGTCACGTGCACAATGTTCTCAAATTTATATTAGACAAACTCAACCATGTCAAGGCGGTAAGAAATAATTTAGATCTTTTCTTTGACAAACGAACGCTTAAACACATTAGAACCTCCTATTTAAAGTTTCCAGTTCCCAAAAATCTAATAAATTCATTTAAAAATTGTATGTGATATCTATCCTTCTGGAGAGTTTATTTATTGTGTGAATTTTGTAACTCATATCCAGAAAACACAGAGCATATTTTCTTTCAGAGCATATTTTTCCTTCATTCCTGGACAAAGTGCAACAATTGTGGTTAAATGAGTAAAATGTGTTATTTAACATGTTTATAAAATATTCAGTATGGAAACTGTGAAAAAGGAGGTCAAAGGTTTTTTTTATTTATTAAAAACGCACTTTTGTTAGCTAAGGATTTTATTCCCAAATGTATTTTTTTTAAATCACCCAATTTATAGTAAGAATTATTTGGGATAATATTCAAAAACGCTGTCATATAAGCAAATAATAAAAAGACGGAATTTTGTTAGACTTATTCGATAATATAAATTATGTTTCTTTATTTGTTTTTATTAAAATGGATGGATTGAAAATTTTGCGTTTTTTCTTTCTTTTTTGTCGTCTTTGTTGTTTGGTTTGTATGATCTTTTAATATATTTCTTGTCTTAGCCCCTCTTAAGATTGATGTTTTTTAATGTAAACTGTATGCCATCTTGTTTTGTAATGTCGATGCAATTGAATTTCCAGTGCTTTTACATTGAAGATGGTTATGAGAACAATATTTTTCACATAGGTGTGTTTTTTCCGCATATAAATCACAAAAAATAAAACTACTTCAGTTAATGGACTTAGTTATTAACGGCACACTTAAAAAAGATATCAGCAGACATTCTCGCCCAATGAGCATTTAAGCTGTGTCGTCAGCAAGTCGTTTCCCATCGTGCTTTTCTTCAACGCAGTCGGGGGGGGGGCAGCAACTGCTCCTGCCTGCGGATTTCGTTTTTTGACACACGTCAGCATGACAGAGCAAGACGGACGTAACTCGGACACATTTCTAACCAGAATGCATCCATCCCTGATCACCGGTGATCGATTCTGCGCAGAATTTGGCCATCTCGAACAAGCCGAGCGATTCGTTCATTTTGTAGTGGTGGCGAGATGAAGCCTCATGAAGATTTTTAGTCGAGTGAAGTGAGAACAGCGCCATCTGGTGCTTATTTAAAACACAGAAGCCTGTGGAAGAAGCACTGTCATATGAAGCAACCACCACACACTCCATAGTTTCAATGTTATGTGTACAAATAAAAGCCTTACACATTTGTGTTTAATTTGTCCATTAAATAAATAAATTTAACCATTAAAATGTGACAGTAAAATATTGTCTTATATGAGCTTATATGATTCAATATGATCTAATGTACTCTCTCTCTCTACACACACAGTGAATAAGGACATTGTGTGATAGGATCATCTGTTATTAAATGTGTTTATGACACTTGGCAGTGATAATGCTTGTGTAACTGTACAAAGGACAGAAAGGTGATAAAGTTTTAATTATTTTTATTGAGAAATAAGAGTGTTGGGCCGAGTCTATTTCTCCTCTTAGACAGTACTTCCCCGGCCTGAGAGAACACTCTTTCACATGGTACAGAGGAGGCCGGGGTACACAGAAACTATAATGCCAATGTATATAGAGGGGGTTAGACATGTTTCAGCTCTTTGTATGTGTGTCTCAAGGTATCTATTCACTTCTACGATCGCATCAGAAGTGGCGTTTGAGCTTTGCTTGCTCTGGTTTGACATACCTTGTGTATAAACGGCTTGCGTGCACGGCCCCTTTAAGAGTGTGCTGCCAGAGATGAGGAAGTATTGAGGAGGTGCGAGAAAACTGCGAGCCATGCTTACGTTAAATAGTGTGCGTGCATCAACCAGAACCACACCTTTACAGAAAATAATCAGCCAGATCAGAACGGTGTTTGACTCAGTTCTTGGGCTCTAATCGGTCCTCCAGGATAAAGTGTACCATCTCCTACAGTCCTTAAGTCGTGTTTTTTTAAGTTGAAAAAAGAGTTTCCCTCATTTCAGGGTTAATATACTCAGAGTTTTCACTAAACCTCCTTTCTGAAACGGGCCCCTGCAGTCTGTCTCTGAACATCCCATCAAGAACATCAGCATTGATGGAGACTTTATTGGCTTCTCTGTTTATTCTAACTATGAGATATTCTTGAGTTTCAAACATCCACATTATCAAATGAGTGCTCTTTATTTCAGTATCATCAGTGTGACAGAATGTCCCTCCATCACTGACACTGAAGCACACACGTCTAGAAAACAAACAGAAACTTCATCATGAATCTTAAGTAGTAGATCTTTTTAATTAAAAGAAAGCTAAATTAATCTAGGATTAGGAACAAACTTGCTGCCTTAAGTTTTTAAGTAATAAAGTAACTCCACGAGTCATTTCAACTTAATATTTTACATTTTGTCAATCTCTTTACATTACTTCAACTCGTCAAAATAAGCAATTTCGAGTTACAACATACATCAACTCAACCACACTAAAATGACTTGCAAAGTTCCTTTGATTCAACGTTAAAACATAAGACAGTGTTAAAAAGATGTTCAGTGTATAAATCATAAAAACATGTTTATAAACACACAAAAATACCCACCAAATAGCATAGAGAGATAACAAATATTAAAAACAGTGTCTTTTTTAACCCAAATGACATTTTCTCCAGACCCGTAGGATTATGCAAACATGACACTATTCATACTAATGCTGCTGACTTCCGCTAGATTTAACCACCATCATCCTTTCACCCACACATGTCTTTCAAAACTGCCCTCAAAGACACATCATATGATCATCCTGCTCAGAGTTTATTTACATAGCACATTTTCCATGGTAATACAATGTGCTTCACATAAATAAACCTGTTGTGCAAAACATGTCAAAAGAAAATGTATCTTTAAATAAGAATAAGAATAACATCTACACAATATAACAAAACACTTACGACCATTAGACCTGACATAAACTGTACCCTACGTATTGATTTCGGGTTGCTGGAGCTTGCAGAGATTCACAATGCTCTGTACACAGCCCCTGCCACAGAGAATGTCTGCGTTCAAAGGCGTGACTTCACTAAAGCGGTCATTGTACTTACCTCCCATTCAGAGGAAAAAACACACATTGTATAGAATCTTTGATAATTCGCACTCGCAGTGCTCTGTACGCATCACAGCATCTTGTGTGACAATGTTTCTCACGTCTGTTTTTCTCTCTTCGTGCTTCTGTTTTCTTTTAGGTAAGTAACAAGCGTTTAAACTTGGTAGCAAAATAAATGTTAGCAGTTAATCCGGAATAAGAATTATTTAATATAATTAAAAAACTTATTTTGTAATTCAGTCAACATTCAGAGTGGCTAAAGTTGAACGGACTAATAAACCCAAATCCAGCCAATATGTGATAATACAGCATTACGGAAGCGAAAGAAAAGTGGTTCCCAACAATTTAATATAACCATTAGGCCTATTTTTAAGATTGTATAAACTTAACCTGAATATAGGTGTCATGGTTATGTGTGGGTCTGTTCCCAGATAGCACAATCCATCTGCTTTACGTCTATTTGACGTCTGCATTTACATCTGCAAGACATCTTAAATACATAGCTTGCTCATCTGCAATACGTCTCGGAGACGTCTGAACGTCTGTAATACGTCTGCTAAAGATCTGGAGATCTGCTGCGTAAAAACATCTGCTAAACATCTTAGAAAGAGCTGTTGTACATCCATTCTAAATCATAAACATCTTACAGACATCTTCTAGATGTCTATATGACGTCTGACAGCAGACATCTCCGAGACGTATTGCAGATGAGCAAACGATGTATTGTAGATGTCTTGCAGATGTAAATGCAGACGTCAAATAGACGTAAACCAGATGTATGTGTTATCAGGGTTATGTCTTTTATTTTGAAGTGTTAGTTGTAGTCTTTGTCCGTGGTCTTTGTAGTCTTTTGAGTAGCTCTGCCCTTATTGTTTTATTGTCATCAGGTGTGCCTTGTTAGTCTTTAATTCCTGTGTGTATATATACCACAGTGTTTCAGTGTCTGGGGTTACTTATTGAATGTATGTAATGTAATGTTTAGTCATTGGTTTCTGGTTCATGTCATTGATTATTGATCACGTTTACTTCATTAAATACTTTATCTGCACTGGGATCCTGCTCTCAGTTTCATGTTTTGGGACGACAACGTTACAATAGGATTTGTTTACTCTGATATAAATGCATAAGAGGATCACAAACTTTTAAAATAGATTTACTTTAAATTCCATGACTGATTTTTGATTCAATGCGACGTGCCTGCCTGAGTGACTTTGCGGGTTGTGGACAAGGTAACTGTGATTAGCTGTTATCTTTCAAATGGCTCTTTGTGTAAACCTGTATTTCTTGACATTTTGTGTTTAAGTTTATGGTTCATGTCCAATTATAGCTCACAGCCAGTGTTAAGGGCTTATAAACCATTGTTATTCACCTATCATTTCCCTCTGATTTTAGGGATCTTTTAGGGTTGAAAGCAGCTACAAGAAAACTCGAAGCAAGATAAACAAAAGTGGAACGCACACAAAACGCAATAAAAAAATCAGATAAACCATAAAAGTAATATGGAAATTGTCATGCATGGCAACACATTTCTTCTCAGTTTTCGTGTTTCGTCCATCTTCTCTGCTGCTAAAGAAACTCTTAAGTCTCTTAAAAGTCCTCCTCGCTACTCCTAAATGTTGGACCTTAAGAGCTCTTTTAAGGGTTAAGATGCTTTATGAATTACTCTTTATTAGAATCTTGTCTATAATTTTAAGGGGAAACTGAATTTTGCCACTGAAGCAACTCTTTGCGCAAAGATTTTTCATGAATACGGGCCCAGATCTCTAGCAGGTATATTACAGACGTACCTTTGCAATCAGGACGATATCTTTAAATAAAAAAAATACAGCAAACTTTAACATCTATACAATATAACAAATCATTTATGACCAACCATTAGACCTGACATAAACTGTATACACATTGTTTGCTAAACTCAAATTGCGCAAAAATATTTTCCAGGCTGCTCGACCTTTGCAGTTACTTAGAGATTCACAAAGCAGTGCAGACAGCCCCTGTTATGTCTGCGTTCAGAGATTCTTGATTTACTATTACTGTAAGGCGGGACTTCGCTTAAGCGTCCGTTGCACTTTCCCCCAGTCATATAGTAAACACTTTGTAGCGCCTTGTTAAATCGAAAGCCTTTGTTTAATCTCACCCGCTGTAGACTCTGTACGCATTGCAACAGCATCCTGTGTGATGTTTCTCACGTCTGCTCTTCTCTCTTTGTGCTTCTGTTTTCTGGTAGGTAAGTAACAAGCGTTTAAACTTAATGGGTAGCAGTCAGTCCAGAATAATAATTGAATTAGAAGTCGAGCACTTGAAATATCAAAAAGTGGGAAATCCCTTGTTTATATTTTTCTACCTGTTCTTGATAAGAAAAGAAAGCAGAGCCTACTACAGCTCAGGTAAAAGTCGGCTCCTCATTCTGTTTTATCGCGTACATTAGCTCTACAATCCCTTATGAAAATGTACCATGGTTTAACCCCCCCCCAAAAAAACATGGTTTTACAACAGTTGAAACAAATTACCATGGTTAATTTTCATAAAGGAAGAGTTTGCATGTGTGGACGGTAGAAGATAGAAGAGTTTGCATGTTATCGTCATTAAAAATCTGTCATTCTTTTTCGACCAGAATGTTCACTGTTAAACTCTTTAAAATGAGATTTAGAGATTCAACCTAGTCTTCCATGTTTAGGAACTGTAAACGTCTGGATCAATGTTTCATTTTAACAACTGCCCTCACGGAAATTACCCATGTTTTTTGGTGGTAAAACTGTAGTAACCATGTATTTTTGGTGCAAACTATTGGAAAAGTCATGGTTTTACTATAGTAACCATGTTTTAACTGTGGTGTTTAATTTGAAAACCATGATTATTTTTAGGTAACAGTTTTACTACAGTAACCATGTTTTTTTATTTCTACTGTAGTAAAACCATGGTTTTTGGGTTTTACCTTGGTTCATTTTCGTAAGGGTGCGCAGTCAGAAAAACAACAACACTTTTGCACCTACAGTGTATTGTAGGGGATTTACAGTAAAAGAAACCCAACCTAGCCCAAAGAAAAATAGTTAGTAGTTTTCCCAGCAGAAGTCAGCTTCATCATTCTCACAGAGTTCCACAGGCCGACCTGCCTTACATCCAAAATACAGCAGTATTCAAGCTAACAGAGTCAACAAACTACATCATTACTTGAGTAAATCAAGCTCACGTGATCGGTTATCAATAGATAATCACTTAAACAAGAACACTTCTGGAGTCATGAGACAGGACATATGGTCCTAGAGATAATCAAAGATGAGGCATATACTGCCGAACGAATTAAAAGGCCACTAGGTCTCCGGTCGTCATGTCCGTCTGGTGATTTTTCACTGGTTCTCACTTTGCTGAAGCGATACCATCACACACACAAAATACCTCAAGTTTGTCAAACTAAAGTTGTTTTCGAACATGATAAGAAGTCTCACAGTAACAGTAGTCATTAGAGACTTAAACCATGAATTATTCTCTTTGTATCATAATCAGAAAATGTTAGTCTCAATCATGCTTAAATCATCAATTTAAAACAAGATGATGCTGAATAATAATTGATTAATATTTGTCAAAACCACACAGAAGTATTTATATTTGAAGTAAGGTCAGTAGTACCTCAAAGGTACATTAAAGGTACCAAATGTGTTCATCTCTCTACCTGAATGATACATTTTAGGACCTTTCATCAGCGTGGCATGTCACATATTTGGAATTTTATTTGTTTTGCAAGCGTTTTGTTTAGGCGTTTTAAAGCTGGAAACTCAGACACTTGTGTCATATTGTGAACAGTTAACAGTAACAAAACCTCGTCTGTGTAAAAACCTCTGAGTGACGTAAAAAGGTTGTTTTACTTACAATCGTAAACATCCAACATGCGTCTTCTAGATGTCTATATGACATCTGCCAGGAAACGTCTCAGAGACGTATTGCAAACAATAAAAAATCACCTTGCAGATCTAAACGCAAACATCAAACAGACGTCTCTGAGATGTACCTGTGCTATCAGGGTGGGATATGGTTTTTGTTGTTGTTAAATAAAAGCTGCTTCTGGTGCATCAGCATATGACACTGGGGACTGATAATGTGTTAAATGACCAATTTACTAATGTGTTGTCATGTTTAAGGTCCCTTTGAAAGCGTAAGGAAGGCTTATGATGATTATGATGATGAAACGGCTTATGATGTTTGTGTTGTTCAGGTGTGTTTGGTGATGCAGATGAAGTGACGTCAGTGTCAGTGATGGAGGGACATTCTGTCACTCTACACAATAATGATACACAACTAAAGAGCGCTCATCTGATACGGTGGACTTTTGTTACTCGAGAGTCTCCCATAGTTAGAATCAACAAAGAAGCCAATAAAGTCTCAATATTTGTTGATGTTCTTGATGGGATGTTCAGAGACAGACTGCAGGTGGACGATCAGACTGGATCTCTCACCATCACAAACATCACAACTCAACACTCTGGACTTTATCAAATCACCATCAGCGGCAAACAACAGATCTCGTACACATTCAATATTACTGTCTATGGTGAGTAGAAATTACAACTGTCATAATAATTCTTTAATTATTTTATAAAACAATTAATTGAAGCAGACATCATGCTTAACATCAATAGTGTGTTATTGACTTTAATTTCTCAATTTTTTCCAGCTCGTCTGCCTGTTCCTGTCATCTCCAGAGACACTTCACAATGTTCATCTTCAGTGTCAACATGTGTTGTGTTGTGTTCAGTGATGAATGTGACACATGTGAGTCTCTCCTGGTACAAAGGAAAGAGTTTATTGTCCAGCATCAGTGTGTCTGATCTCAACATCAGACTCTCTCTACCTCTGGAGGTGGAATATCAGGAAACAAACACATACAGATGTGTCATCAACAATCCCATCACAAACCACACACAACATCTCAACATCACTCAAGTCTGTCAAAAGTGTTCAGGTAGAGTACGACAGTTTATTCACTGATCTGAGATCAGATCGCTTACAGTAATGACTCTTGTGTTTCGTGACAGGTCTCACCTTCATTCATAAAGTTGTGATGTGTTGCGCTGCTTTTGGATCTCTGAAGATAGCGACTGTACTTCTGATCATCTGCGTCTGCAGGAAACTGAGGAAATGAACGATAACACACGCAGTCCGTCTCAAAATGACTTTGTATACATATTGAAAAATGTTAACCGACAGCAAAATATCATCAGATTTATTGTATTTCTTGTCAAGACAACAAACAGTATTTCTAGTATTTTGTTTTTATCTGCGAATGCATGCGACACTCTTGCAGCTTCGTTTCAAGTGAAACCCGGTGACTTCATTGTGTCGGGGTGGAAAGAGGTGTGGTTTTGTTCTGCTGGTGGACATGACTGTGTGTTTGTCTATTGATGTTGTGTGTGTGTGTGTGTATGAGAGGTGTGCATGGTTTGTGCAAAAAGTGGCTTTTCTTTTCATGCCCATCTTATAGTTTCCACTCAAAATGATGTACTTTTTAAAGTAAAGATGTGATCGCGTAAACTTTTTCAAAGCGGTGCGGTTCTGTTCTGGTGAACAATACTGAATGCGAGGAAGGTTGGTCGGTAACTACAGTTTCAGAAATGTTACTGACTTCACTGAAGGTACGTCTGTAAAGATCAGTTGTGAGTTGAGGAATGTTTTAAGGGCTCTGCAGACCCCAAGTTAAGTGGTGTTGAGTCAATGGGGGGCATTGCTCCCTTAGTAGGTGCTCATAATTGGCCACTTCAAAGGGCCCTTCGGAATGAAGGATGTCGAAGGGTACAACTGATGGACACTTTGCGCCGCCAAGATTCTTTGCGTGGCGACGGCGCCTCCTTATGTGCGCGGGATGATGACGCAGAAGGGCACTTCAAGAAACAGTTGTTTGGTCCCTTACACTCTTTAAAGGGCATAGGGACGAGCCCTTCAAAATGGAATACGCCCTTTTCACATGACGTCACGCATCTTCCGTTCTGCCGCGAAGCAGTGTATCATTACTTCCGCTAGCACTCCAGTTCATAAGGTGGCGGTAATGCACCTATAAGCTGATTTGCCAACCGCCAGTAAAACTCAAGAAGAAGTTACTTCCGCTAGCGCCTCAGAATGGAGTTTACCAAGTGGCTTACACATCTGCCACAAATACGGCTAGATGATGTACAACGTCTTGCAGACAAATTTTCGCTAACGACAAGATCAAAGCTAGAAAAAGGATACAAATTCTTCGTTGAACAGTACCTGTTTGATTATGAAGGTAAGTGTTTTGTTTTCTTTTTGTGTTAGCGAAGGTGCTAGGATAAGTACTTGAATACGTGTTTTGTCCGTTTTTTTTCTCACTGTTGTTAAATTCCAGAGCGACGGCAAAACGGAAGTTCTTCTTATTCTTGTTTGTTGCAAGACGGATGTTATGATACACTGCTTTGCAAAAAGGCGGAAGTTAAGTGACGTCATTGTGAAAAGGGCGTATGCAGGAACTGTCTGCTAATTTAGTGCATGTCTTTAAATGAAAGCCTTGATCTTACACATTTCCTCTCATGCACCTTTTATTTAATTTATTTTTAAGCATTTTTCATGAAACATCTCTGGTATGTTTAAATGTTATTGTTGCATGAGATACTCAAGTGTGCCACCAATGGACATCAACGGACTGTCAGGGATGAGTTACAGTAACATGACAAGTGGGGTAAAGGATGATAATAGAGGTCTCACTTCCCATAGAGAGTCCCTCGTTCTCCAGTGTAGTCTGGTCTCCAAACGATATCCACTTTGTCCGCCCAGTTTACCCATATCATCTCCAGAGACTGGTTCTGCATTGACTCACCTGCTGTTGTGATCCCCTGTGCTGTCAATAAACTCACCTGTTTGACTCTATCCATCTGTGTCTTGAGTCTGCATATCTGTACTTCAGTAAAATAACAATTATGCTTTTCCCGGCTAAACAGAAGAAAAGAGTACTATTTACAACCTTACAAATCAGTTGGATATCATCATGTTAAAATTCATGACAACGCCACGGTTGCTGAATTTAGTAGTGGTGGTTTATATCAGTGACTAACATCACTTCTCAGAAAACTGAAGAAGCTTTACAGCAGCGCATAGAAAACATCTCGACCAGATGCATAACATCTACACAGCAGTCCGAAGCAGATGTATTATTATTATTATGGACTTTGTTCACCACTCTTGAGGTTTATTCTGTAGTGAATGCAGAAGTGACGTCAGATGACCAGTAGGGGGCGACATTGTATAAAGCGTGTAAATCTGTTGTGTTAGTCTTTGATTCATATGTTCTACTTTATACATCACTTTCCATTTGAACGTTTGTACCTGCAGCAGACGTTAAGCTCTGATCACTTTACTGACCATCTTTATTAACAACATGAAGACGATCTCTTTGCTCTTTATCATCTCTTCATTCATCAACTGTAAGTTCATTTAGCAACATTAATAACAACACTTCAGCGTTCACGGCTCTACAAACTTAAAGTGCGCATTACGTAATATCTATTTATGAGTTTGCATGAGTGGTTTTCATGGTTCATCTCCCAGATGAACTATATGTGCTATCAGTTATTTAACATAACGTCGGTTAATGACCGCGGTTAAGTTAGTTGGACATTCATTAGACATTCGGTTTCATACCAATTAAACTCTTTGCGCCTGTTATGTTTTGAGCCCAAACTAACTCAGATAAACATAAATATACGGCATTTGCGTTGCACGAGGCTTCATTTCTAGAAAAAGAATATATATCAATTAAGCATGCAAATTAATTAAACAATTTAACTATGACATTACGCTATAAAGCCAGTACTAAAATGTTCAGAAAAACATCCCTGTTACTGCACAAGGCTCCGTTTTTTGGAATTAGCATTTTATGTATTTTACAATGTTTAATGTATTCAATTATATAAATCCATTAAACGACAACAGCATTTGAGATAAATGTATCAAATCAACTGTAAAATATTCGGAATATTATTCCCTATAATGCATTTTCCCTATATTATAATATTATTCCCTATAATGCATTTTCCCTATATTATAATATTATTCCCTATAATGCATTTTCCCTATATTATAATATTATTCCCTATAATGCATTTTCCCTATATTATAATATTATTCCCTATAATGCATTTTCCCTATATTATAATATTATTCCCTATAATGCATTTTCCCTATATTATAATATTATTCCCTATAATGCATTTTCCCTATATTATAATATTATTCCCTATAATGCATTTTCCCTATATTATAATATTATTCCCTATAATGCATTTTCCCTATATTATAATATTATTCCCTATAATGCATTTTCCCTATATTATAATATTATTCCCTATAATGCATTTTCCCTATATTATAATATTATTCCCTATAATGCATTTTCCCTATATTATAATATTATTCCCTATAATGCATTTTCCCTATATTATAATATTATTCCCTATAATGCATTTTCCCTATATTATAATATTATTCCCTATAATGCATTTTCCCTATATTATAATATTATTCCCTATAATGCATTTTCCCTATATTATAATATTATTCCCTATAATGCATTTTCCCTATATTATAATATTATTCCCTATAATGCATTTTCCCTATATTATAATATTATTCCCTATAATGCATTTTCCCTATATTATAATATTATTCCATTATAAGGCTTGTTTTTCTGATTATGCCTGTATTGTTTTTACATACAGTACTGAATCCTTATTTTTGATAGTGTACCTACTTAAATTCATTATATTCGGACACTGTTCAGATAAACGTATGAACCAACTGTAAAATATTTCGAATATTATTCCTTATAATGCACAAGGTTTGTTTTTCTGATCAGGCCTATGCCTGTATTGTTTATGCCTGTATAGTTTATCTGAAACGGTGTCAGAGTTGAATGAATTTAAGTAAGTACAGTGTGTTAAACATAAAAAAAAAAAAAGGATTCAGTGCTGTATATCAAAATATCAGATTAATAGTCAGAAAAACAAGCCTTGGGCATTATAGGGAATAATGTTCTGAATATTTTACAGTTGATTTGATATGTTTATCTGAAACGGTGTCAGAGTTGAATGAATTTAAGTAGGTACTGTACAGTGTATTAAACATCAAAAATACCGATTCAGTACCGTGTATAAAACAATACAGGCATAATCAGAAAAACAAGCCTTGTGCATTATAGGGAATACTATTCTGAATATTTTACAGTTGATTTGATAACTTTATCTGAAATGTTGTTGTCGTTTAATGGATTTATATAATTGCATACATTAAACATTGTCAAATTGTTATAAAATACATAAAACGCTAATTCCAAAAAACGGAGCCTTGTGCAATAACAGGGATGTTTTTCTGAACATTTTAGTACTGGCTTTATAGCATAATGTCATGTAGTTAAATTGTTTAATTAATTTGCATGGTTAATTGATATACTGTATATTCTTTTTCTAGAAATGAAGCCTCGTGCAACGCAAATGCCGTAAATTTATGTGTATCTGAGTTAGTTTGGGCTCAAAACATAACAGGCGCAAAGAGTTTAATTGGTATGAAACCGAATGTCTAATGAATGTCAAACGTCAAACTTTACCGCGGTCACATACCGATCTCTTTTGAATGTTTGTACTGACAGTGTTGTATAAGTGAGTTTAATTTAAATCTTTTTCCTGTTTGTTCTGCAGGCGCTGTGACCGAGTCAGTGATGGTGAATATGGGATTTTCCCTCACTCTTCACACTAATATTATAATACAGAGTAATGATGTGATCGAGTGGAGGTTTGGATTTAAAAATAAACTCATAGCTAAACTGGACAGAGGTTCAATCTCATTGTTTAACGGCTCTGCTGGGACATTTAGTGACAGACTGAAGATAAACAATCACACTGGAGATCTCACCGTCATAGAGGTCACAGTTCAACTCATTGGACTTTATCATCTACAGATCCCTGGAGAGAAAAGTACAAGAAAGACATTCAATATTGGTTGTGAGTACTTATTAAATAACAATAATTGGCCAATTAATTATATATATTTTCAGCACTCTACATGGGAATTGGTGTGAAATAGCCTAAGAGACATTTTGAATGCGCATCCGAAAGCTCAATTCTTGCAAATGCATTTGCATACAACAGCACATCCGGGAAACAAGTTTGAACATGCTTCATAAGCAGTATGACCTACTGGAATTATGTACATAACTGGAGAGCATCTTGGCAACAACCAAACGACTATTTAAAAGAAAAACAACAAAATTTGTCTTTAACTGAAAACATCTCCGTGTCTAGTTTAAAATAATTTTTGTGTTGTCACTATTATTTTTAACACAAAACCAGCGCAAATTGACCCAATGTGTTAACATTCTGTATCTCAAACATGTGTTCACATCCTTTTTGAGAGAGTTGCTGATTTTTTTGGCTCCGATACACATGAAATCTTGTGAGGCTTAAAGACTTGTTAGACTTAGAAAATTACTTTAGTTTAGTTTATGCACTGTTTGTTCCGCAGGTCAAAGTGGTTTTGGAGGTGAAGTGACGTCATTGGCAGTGATGGAGGGACATTCTGTCAGACTGAGCATTGGTGCACCTGACAGAGAAAACTATGATGTGATTCGCTGGAAGTTTCAGGAATCTCCTCTACTTGAACTCAACAGAAAGACTAAAATCACATCAACACATGATGATGTTCATGACGAGAGATTCAGAGACAGACTGAAGCTGGATAATTGGTCTAGAGATATCACCATCTCAAACATCACGACTGATCTTTCTGGACTTTATGAAGTAAATATCGACAGCAATAGCGGAACACACACCATGCACCAGTCATACACAGTTACTGTCCAATGTGAGTACATCAAGTCCTTCAATATACTAGATTTGTGTTCAAACACGACGTAAAAGTGAATTTTTCATAATAGATCCATTTTAATCTCTTTGTTGAACAACGTTTCTCCTGTGTTGGGTGATCAGGTGAAGTGAAGTCAGTGTCAGTGATGGAGGGGGATTATGTCACTCTACAAGCCGATGATCAAATGCAGAATGATGATCTTATCGAGTGGTGGTTTGGACATCAAGAGACTCTTTTAGGCAGACTCGACAACGTGGGCCGTGCAGACCGATTATATGATGGCGTTTGGGATGTGAGATTTAGCGACAGACTTGGCCTGTCTGTTCGGGACGGATCATTCATATTCCGAAACATCACAACTGCTCACGCTGGACTTTACGAAGTAACGATCAGCAGCAAAAGACGATCCATTCAGAGGACGTTCATTGTGTCTGTCAGCGGTGAGTAACTCTTGTGTTTCAATATGATGATGTCATTCAGAATCAGATCACAGCGCTGTCAACATTTCTGCATGATACACTTTTACACTAATATAAAGTGTTAAACATACAATTTTGATTTCATAATTTACACCTGAATTTAGTCCTTGTTGTGTTTGTTCTAGATGAGCTTGACATACACTGATGTGTCTCTCTCTCTCGTTACAGCTCGTGATGTGTCTTCAGGTGTTCGAGCACAGCAGCAGGAATATCATCATCTATAAACACGCATTACGATGCGAGAAAGTGCAACAAATGCAACATGGTGGAATAAGTCCCATTTTCTAAATGAAATAAGTGGCTTCTCTTGTACTGAAGACAAAGCAAATGTAATATAAAAATGATCTGAAAATATATGTTGTTTTGATTTAATTGCTGTTTTGTACCCACAATTAACGTTACGAGAGAAGTAGATTATCACATGGACATGGACGCGTTACTCAGCCTGTTTATTTTCACTGGTTTTGACTTAAAAATGAAAATTCTGTAATCATTTGCCCTCTTGACATTTCAAACCTGTATGGATTTATTTCTTCTGCAGAACACAAAGGGGATATTTTTAAAACAGTTGATCCCCATCGACTTGCATTAGTTTTGCCTCCATGCAATAGAAGACAAAGGGGACCAATGGTTTTCTTTTACCACCATTTTTCCAAATATCTTCTTTTGTCTTCTGCAGAAGAAAGTCATACAGGTTTGAAATGACTATGAGGGTGAATAAATGATGACAGAATTTTCATTGTGGGGTGAAAGTCTGTGAACTCTGACTTTAAACTTTGCTTACTGCTCGTGTGCTTTGCCAGACAGACTGTTTGCTAAACTTCATCGACTGTTCCCGGATTTGAGTTTGAAATGGTAAAGTCAGCAAAACTTATTGATTTTACCGTGTAAAGCATTAAAGTAAACTGTGATATAGGTCAGGGGAGGATTCACACACAGTCCAAGTAAAAACATCACATTCCAGTCGTGTTTCAGATCAATCTGAGTGTTTTCAGACATTTGAAAGCTTTTCAGTGAACCGATGAAGAAAATGTTTCTCAAATTAGTTTTGCTCTGTTTGTGTTTGTGGCGTCTGGATGGTGAGAGTTTTTGTCACTTAGGTTACTTGTGTTTAGGTTAAGTTAGTCCGAGTTAACATTCAATGTTATTTTCTATATTATAGAAATAACCAAATCACCTGTTTTTATTTGTTTATACTGTTCATTTACTATGCTCTTTACTCAATGCAATGCTATGGTTATTAAGTCAAGTCAACTTTATTTATATAGCGCTTTTTACAATTTTCATTGTTACAAAGCAGCTGTACATGAAACCTATTGGCTACAAGCAAAAGATATAAAAAAAACTAGTGAGGCACAGAATTCGTTAACATTACTTACATGAGGTATAAAATACCAACGTAATATTAAATGATTAACAATAATTCATTTATTACCACAACTTGTTTGGAGCGGTTGTTCTTAGTAAATTAATATTCGTTTGTTAAAAATATACTTGAAACATGAAAATGTACATTTCACTGCAGCAAATGTTAATGAATTTTTTTAACATAAGACTGGCACCTTTTTCATACCTAAAAGCAAGAATTTTCCTTCCAGAAGTTCAAATAGGGTCGACGCCTTCAAGTTACAGCCTATAGCCTAAATAAATTCGCACGGATGCTTTTTTTGTTTGTTTTAAAACGCGCTGTGATTCCTTACCTTACTTGAAATAAATAGGCTTATCTTATTAATTGATGCAAATCCAAAGCTAAACAAGACAAACACTGACCGTGTACGACAAAGAAAACAATATTTATACACGGATATGACCAGCAGAATATCTTCCTCCCCAGCTGGCACTCGACCGACCTTCAACGTTGACATTTGGTTGAAATTATGTACGTTGATGGTTCATCGTTTATCTAAACAATTAATGCTAAAGGATTGTAAACACAGCTACAGCGCAACATAAATACTAACAGTCAAGAGTCAAGAGCCCAACTCAAGGAAACACTTAACACCATGAAGGTGCGTTTCAACTAAATTACTTTCAACAAAACAAAAAGGGTTAAGTACTTTGTATTTGAAATACATGCCCACCCCTGATAGTATTCGTATATGTTGATCCAATTGCAAACTGGAAAATAATGTATATATCTGTAGTTGATTTAAGGTTTAAAGTAAGACGTTAAAACAATAACGTGTCTTTAGCCAAGTCGTAACAGTTGATTATCTGTTTTTGTTCATGTGTAATTTGTTTAATGTTTATTAAATTACTTTTAAGAGGTTAACGCATTATTTTATGTTTGCTAATCCGGGGGACCGACACAGTCTCTATTTTATGATGTTTGGGAGAAGGGATGTTGTGCATTTTGTGTATTCTGCGACGTGAGACGTCAAGCAAACAGTTGGTTATGCCATTCTGTCTGCTATTAGACTCTTAGTGAAGCTTCACCAAGCCACCATCAAGTGGATGTAAAGGTTTAATCTGTGAAAAACAGTTCTTCTGTTTTTCAGGTGTATCTGGTGATGAAGATGGGGAAACAGAGAACGAGGGAAGTTCAGTCACTCTGAACTCTGGTCTTACTGAATTGAGCAAAGATGATGTGATTCAATGGGGCTTTGGACAAGAAAGCACTTTAATAGCTGAAATCAATAAACAGGCCGACAGAATCACATATTACGATGTTTTTGGTGGGAGATTCACAGACAGACTGAAGCTGGATGAACAAACCGGATCTCTGACCATCAAAAACATCACAAATGAACAGACCGGATATTATAAGAGAATAATCAAAGGTGTGAGTAAGAGATTACTCCTCATTGTCCACGGTGAGTCAAATATTTCTTTCATTTCACCTGTTTTATTCACTAAAATACTTTATTTTGTTAATCAGCATAATTAATCTAAACATCATGTTCACATTTCAAATAAGAATGTTGTTTCTGCTTTACAGCTGGTGACATATCAGTGAAGGAGGGAGCTTCAGTCACTCTGAACACTAATATTGCTGAATCTGGGGAGGATGACTTTACTGAGTGGCTTTTTATAGCTAAAAACAAAACAGATACGATTGCATATTCTGCATCTGGTTCCGGTATGTTTTATAAAAGAGCTTTTCAGGGAATATTCAGAGACAAACTAAAGCTGGACAAACAGACTGGATCTCTGACCATCACAAACGTCACACGTGAACAAACTGGAGCGTATGTATTCAAGACAACAAATGAGGGTGTGCACAGGTCTTTCAATCTTACAGTTTCCGGTGAGTTCGTTTTTCTAAATCGTTTAATCCTTGAATCTGGATTTAAGGATTTTATTGACATTAACATTTATTGACTGAGCTGATCTTAATCTTCCTTACCTTAAGTGATAGTTCACCCAAAGAAGAAAATTCTGTCAAGATTTACTGACCCTTAAGTTGTTCCAAACCTGTTTAAATGTATTTGTTCTGATGAACACAGAGAAAGATATTTGTAAGAATGTTAGCGATTTTCAGTTCTGGGACATCATGGACTACCATAGTAGGGGAAATTAAAAGGGTAGTAAAAGGTCCCCCAAGAACGGTTTGATTTTCTAAATTATTCTAAATAAAATAGGCAATGTTTGTTTTTCTACTATGGAAGTGAATGATGCATCTAATACTGTATTGAGTTCTCTTTCACGTCATCTTACTCTTAAACAGACATATCCACACAAAATTATTACAAAATTAAGCCAACATCAAGTGGATGTAAAGGTTTAATCTGTGAAAAACTGTTCTTCTGTTTTTCAGGTGTGTCTGGTGATGAAGTGAATGAGGAAAAAACTTTCATCACTACACTGTAAAAAGAATACTGTGAAATTTACATATTAAATACTGTAATTCTTTATTACAGTAATAATCACAGTTCTGTAATTGCAATTAGAGTATTAGAATGATGTATTCTTTATCACAGCAAATATTAGACTAGTGTAACATGCATTCCTGCATTAATCTTTTTGTGTACTGTGAAATAAAGACACCGCTTTTACCACAAAAATCACATTTATTGACTTACAACATTTCTCTTGTGACAATGCATAAAGGCCTAAATATAGATTGTAAATATGTAAACATCATTTATTTTGTAAAAAAAATATTTTGTAAAATTTGAATTAGAAATGTATAAAACACAATCCTTATAAAATGATATAATATACAATACATGTTTATAATAAAAAACGATATTGTAAGTTCATACAATATATCATTGAAAAAAACATTATTGGTAACTGATTCTGGTCCTGTATGTTTTTCCTGGACTGAAGTCTTTTTCCCTGCAATAAAAGACAAAACACATAGACTCATTATATTCAGTGATATTTAAATAGCAGAAGCTACGTCTGGCTTATTACACATACTACTGGTATATAATGCTGTGCATGCATACGTGTCTTTTTCATTCGCGTTGCGTACATTCACATTTATAATACGTCCGTCAAAGCAGCCAACGCCTCCGTTCCGGCCCCATACGTTAGCGGCCACCGAGAAAACGCCCGGTACGCCAGATGGCCAGTCCGCCCCTGGACTAGACGATGAACACGAAGGCAGGGTGAGTATACAAAGTGTCCAGTGATGAGGATGATGACGGGCAGATGTGATGATAACAAACACGGGACAGGTGCGAGAGCGTGATGGGAAACGGAGGCTGAATCCGAAATGGCATACTTCCTTACTATATAGTAGGCAAAAAGCAGTAGGCGTACGAATAGTATGTCTGAATTGTCTTTATTTACAAAACAGTAGGCGAGAAATACCCGCGTGGTGGACTATTTCTCGTGAGATTTAGACGTGCGTATACTAATGTTGCGTCCGAATACGCCTATTTACCTACTATGTAGTAGGAGAAAACAGTCCTTGAACAGAGTAGTATGTCCGAACCGTCAGTATTCATAAAAGAGTGCATGGGCAAGATATTCCCGGATGGTTTACTGGTTACGCCCAGATTTAGAAGTAGGGCCTACTCAGCGACGGATACTTGAGATTGGTCGAGCAGGGTCGAGAAACGCCTCCTTCAGATCTATAGAGAGAGACCAGTCAAACGTCTGCAGTAAAGCCCGACACATTGTGTAATTTTTAGATACTGTTTTCTGATTTTAGATTGTGTTTAGATGTATAAAACCCCCTTATTTATCACCAGAATAATCTTTAAAGTCAGTTTATCGGTACATTATATGTTTGAGAGGGTGGGCTTGTTTTAGTTTTTTTTGTCCGTTATTCTGTCGATCAGCGTTTATGGGGCGCGGTGGACGGAAAGCCTGACTAACTTTACTGAACTGACGTCTTTTTTAACTCATACACCACCACCAACAACATGAAGACAATCTCTTTCCTCTTTATCATCTTTTCATTTATCAACGGTAAGTTCATTTAGCAACATTATTATAGGTATAACACTTGACAAAAAGGTTGTGTATTTGTTAACATTAGCAAACGCATAAACTCACATTTAATGTGATATCTGATGTAGACTGAAGCAGAAACCATGAGATTTACTGGTCAAGACACAACAATCTCTATTGAATCTTTCTACTGTGTTGTATCAATAAGTTTAATCTTTTGTTGTGTAGGTGCTGTGACAGAGTCAGTGAAAGTGAATTTGGGATTTTCTGTCACTCTTCACACTAATACTGTAATACAGAGTAATGATGTGATCGAGTGGAGGTTTAGAAAGGAACCCCTGGCTAAAGTGGACAGAGGTTCAATCTCAGTGTTTAACGGCTCTGATGGGACATTTAGTGACGGACTGAAGATAAACAATCAGACTGGAGATCTCACCGTCACAGACATCTCAATTTATACCATTGGAGAGTATCATCTACAGATCACTGGAGAGAAAAGTACAACAAAGTCATTCAGTGTCAGTGGTGAGTACCTCAATGTTTACAAAAAGTAATCATATAATACAACACATGTGAGCAATTAGCACTGTTGTAAGAGAAACATCAAGATGGATGAGTGTGAAACGAAGAGTGTTTTTGACTTTTTCTGAATGTGCTTTGAGTGTTTGGATGAAGAAGTATTTCAGATCTGGTTGTGGTGTATTCAGTGTCAGTTCAGTGTGTTAAAGTCAGTTAAGTTTATGGACTCGTACATGAAATCTCCTAAAGTACTTAACGTGGTCTTTGAAAATGAGTTTCAGTAACTTTCGCTGTTTGTTCTGCAGGTCTCTTTGGATTTACAGCTGATGTGACGTCATTGTCAGTGATGGAGGGAGATTCTGTGAGTCTGGACGCTGGTGCGCCTGATAATAGAAACTATGATGTGATTCGCTGGAGGTTTGGAAACTCTCCTCTAGCTGAACTCGACAGAAAGACTAAAATCATCTCAACACATGATGATGTTCATGATGAGAGATTTACAGGCAGACTGGAGCTGGATAATGAGTCTGGAGATCTCACCATCGCAAACATCACGACTGATCTTTCTGGACTTTATGAAGTCATTGTCGACAGCAATAGCGGAACACACACCATACACCAGTCATACACAGTTACTGTCAGTGGTGAGTACATCAAGTCCTTCAGTATGATAAACATCAGATATACATGATCGCTCTGTGAATAACTCCTGTGAATAACCGCAGTTATACTGATATAAGGGTCATTGCCTCACTACGAGCACTTATCATGTGGCGCAACCAATAATATCAATAATTGTATTTACTTCAAATAAAATATATCTCATTTCTGTTGTTGAAATATAAATCTCTGATAAAGAACGCATAAGTGAAAAAATAACGTTTTTAGGAAAAACAAGTTTGTTACATTTGCTAGGTTAAGAAGACAAAATTATACGACACAAATATAAGATCTTTACTACCAAAACTCAAAAAAATGCAAATACTTTGTTTCTAAACACTTTAAATACTGATTCTTTTTTTAAGTGTTTTGAGACACTTTCTGTTTTACAGTATGTTCACACTTAATCTCGATTATATAAAAGATTATGTGGTTTTTCACAGTTACAGGTTAGTTATTTACAGTGTTACAACCCCTAGTTGTTTGTTTGTTTCCTTTCTTTGTGTGTGTGTTACAGAAATAGATGCTGTTCATTGGCTCGTTGGTAAACACGATAGTTGTTCTGAGGAGGCTTAAAAAGCTCAATTCATAGGCAAATCATAGCCAGCTTGCTCACTTTTTGTCCCGGGCCTGTCTTTTGTCATCCACATGGTGTCTGCTGTGTGTTCTTGTGTTTTTAATATGCCAGACTGTATGTGACTTCTAAAAAGATATACACATAGTCTTTTTGGGACAGTAGGGCTCCGATGCCACCCTTTCTTTTATTGTTTCCCCTTCGTATTTGTTAATGCAGGTAGGGAAGTGTTTTTGTATAACCACCATAATTGATTTTTTTCTCTTCTTTTACAAGTTGTGTAAGGTTGGATAACTTGTGGGTTTTGTTTGTTATTTTGGCGTTCCTGGAGTCAGAAAGTGGTGCCTATTCGATTTATTTTCAATGAATCTTTTTCATGATGAACTTTGGGTCTGAGATTGAATTACACTGATGTGTCTATATCATTACAGCTCGAGATCGATCTTCAGGAGTGTCTTAAGGAGGATCATGTGTTGGTGTTCTGCTGGTTTTTGTGTCGTCACAGATCATCTAAATCAAGATCACAAGGAGGTAAGAATCGACTGAAACAGCATGTGATGGTTTTGTTTGGGTTTTTATTCAGATATTAAAAACACAAATATGTGTGCATGCCCATAAACCCTTAAAGCACCTTTAGTTTAGTTTAACTTTGGTCTTTATCTTTGATCTTAACACATTATTTCACATGTTTTTGGGGGATTGGATGTGTTTCTTTTTTTCTTTAGCCAAGCTTAGATGTATTTTTTTTATTTTTTATATACAGTGTATATATATGTTTTTGTTCAAAGAGGTTTCTTGCCACTCTCACTCACAGCTCAGACATATAAAGAATTTGGGAGATTGTCGTCACATGTGAAACAGAAGTCGCTGCAAATGCAAATCTTGTAATGTGGCTGTAGGCGTCTTGTAACCGGCAAGAGCGGGTTTGTTACAACATCACAATGTCAAAAAGACGCTCCAAAACAACACAATTATAGTTTGGCGCTGGATCATCATTTGATTTTCTCTCTCATTTGTGTTTCTTTCAGATAATAACGGAGGAAAAGATTCAGTCGACAAGTGCCACCAGTGATGTTTCTCCAACTCCCGTTTCACTCCGTTTACTACAGTATTTTTACAGCGCTGATGTAAACCGCCTGATGAAAACGTTCAGGAATGAGTCACATGCACCATAAATGCGAATGTTTTTATTTTGTCCAGTACAACAATTTTGTTCACATTCGCTGGACGAAGACACATGCCGTTCGATTTGATCTGAGCTTTACATCACGTGCTAGGAGTGCATGTGGTGATACGTAACATCAATCTTTTCTGAAGTAATGCTAGATAAATATCTGTTGAAAATATACTTATGTAGTGCTATAAACACAACAGTCGTAACCAGTCAGACCCTTTTCTAGTTAAACTATGACGTGTATAAAGTAAATATAGATTAAACCTTACTAATTTAACCAGTCAGGAGCAGTGAAAAACAGATGTTTATTATGCTGCTGGCCCTTTAAAACGGCAGTCCGTAGGATTGGCCTCTTTGTCGCCATCTCAGTTTGTAATTGCTACTACAGGTGATGTGAGGAGATATATCTTTACGTGAGTTGTGATTCGGCACTGCTCAACTGCGCGGATGAGTCTGATGTTTTGAGTCGTGACTGTACACCGGTGAGAATCTTCACTGTACATCAGTAGTGCATAATAAACACCAGGGGCATCGCACCCGTTTTTAACACCCACACTTTTCCCGGTGAGAGGGTTCAACACCCGCACTTTTTCCGCAGTTTTGCACAAACGCCTTACAGCAGTCGCTCCTCCGTTTCTCTGGCCGCTCTGTGACTGCGCTCGCTGCGGCTGCCTCCTCTCCCCTCCCTCTCAAACATGACACCGGCTTTGAGTGTGACCGGCTGATGATTGGCTGTTCTGCCTTAAGTCCCGCCTCTCTTGGTGTGTTAGATTTATCGGTCAGCTCGTGCTGAGGAGGCGGGAACTTATGGTTATGGTTATTTACATCTCCCTGCATACCTGTTGAAGAACTATGACAGAAAAGTGTTTATTATTTTAATGTTTAAAAACAGTACATTGTTACATTATTTATACCACCAAAGAAAACGCTTTGTGTGGGCGTTTTTTTTTATATATCTCCCCTTTTCACGGCGCAAGTAAGCAAGATTTAGCAGTCACAATCCTGTCAGACCCATGTCACTATCAAGCTTACCACCGAGTGTGTTTTTATACTTAAATGTCTGACCTCTGTGCTTGCCAACAAGGGTTTCTCCACAAAGTACAAAGTTATGTTTTGCTCGGGGATCAAATACTTATTTCACTGACTGAAATGCAAATCAATTTATAACTGTTTAAAGATTTAATTTCCGCATAAATAAATACAAGCCCACAAAATCAAGAATTGTTGAAGTGTTAAGCTCACTTTACATTACTGGCTATAGGGTAGGACGAAGGGATGCCTTCTGGCTATTCATGGGAGGAGGGGATTCTTTCTAAGCTAAACATTCTTTGTCCGAACTGCTATACCTTATTTGGTCATTCTGTGAGTCCCTGGACATATGAAACCTGCCAGATGTCTTTTGGCACCGTATATAAAGACTTGTAGTTTCTAAAATAAATGAGTTCAAAAGCTTGATGCCTCTCTGTGTCTTGTTTTTGTGCTCCCAGATCTGCAGAAGAATTCTCTCACAACATCCAACCTATTTATGATTTGATTTTACTGGTGATCCAAAACACAGACAGAAACTTAGTGTTTGTAAGGAACCAGAAATTTAACAATAACCTTTATATAACATTTTCTCTATCAGGTAAAATAAACCCACCATAAACATTATAGACCCTTCATCTCTTTGTAAGCAGGCAAACTTACAAAATCAGCAGGGGATCAAATAATTATTTCCCACACAGACATCCAGTCTCACATATTTGACGAAATCGATTCTCAAGAAAATACTATAAACATAAATAAAATGTTAATAATCAAGGAACCTATAAAGGTATAAGGCTCAGCTTACGTATATACGTTTTTACTGGGGAAATTTCACGTTTATAAAATAAAATGTTCTTACTCAAAATCCCTTTTTATTCTAATTTTCGAATGAACAAGTTTCATTATTTGTTTATTATTTATCCTTGCTATATTATCCTTATAGCACGTTTGTTATATTTATTTTGTTGTTTTAGGCTACTTTGAATACACTTTTATTGTATTGTGTCTGTTTATGACTGTAATAAAAATCTGTTCTAAACAAATTGTTTAAAACTAACTTTTAGTTTAATATTTTGAACAATTTGCTACAGTATAGCTACAGTTACATGTTTAAAAGGAGCATTTATTAAAAAACATATGTGATTATAATTAAGCCATATATCATATTTCTACTCTTTTAGGTTTTTTTTTTACAAGAACATCATGCAAGGACAGCGTTAACTCTCCATCACAATGCGCTATTGACGGAGCCATGAAGTATCTTGTATCAACACATAAATATCTCCTCACCCCTTTCCCTTTTTCTCTATTTCTCAATGCAGACAAACCAAAGCGTAACTTCCAGGAAAACGAGGTTAAACGTTTGGAGGCTTATGAGGCCAAATGTCTTTGTTTTTTGCTGATGTTTAAGTGCATTAGCAAGTAAAAGTTATGAAGAACAGGCTTGTTCTCTGGTGTCAATGATGAGAACCCTGTTGTAATGCGTGCGTATGCATGCGCGCACTGGTGGATCCTGCAATATAGGGCAGAAAACCAACTTTTAGATGCAAATGTCTCTTCTTTATACAGTAGCTTAAATCATTTCAAGCCGTTCCGGCGTTATAAGAAAATCATTTCGAGAGCGCATAACGCGCACCCATGCGCGCGCTAATGTCTCCACTCGCAGGAGGATTTCTTTCGATAAAACTAAACAAGCACACTTAAATTCACAGTGTTTTCTTTTCTATTGGCTCTGTTCTCACTCAGATATTGCGTCAGGAGAAACTCTTTAAAAGTGATGCTGCCAAGAGCCCTGCAAAACATTAAGCATGCAAGTGGTTTGGCCCACATGTGACAACACTGTGCTGAATTATTCTTATCTTGGTTATATGGGGGGGGTGACAAGACCAAAGCTTACAATTCCAAGCCCAGCTATATGATGCAGACAGTAAGATACAAATGAAGACTCTTCACTAGTCTTAAATACACACAGTTTAATGGTATAGGCACAAATGTCAGGTTTTATTTCGTCACAAAGGGCTGTATGAGGTGAAGCCCAAAATAATGAAAGGTTTAGCTATGAGAGAGGTTATGAGAGGTTATAAACTAAATGTTCAAAAATGAGTACAAAAGTGAATACATAGAGTCAATCTGATCGTTTAACCAAACCTGCAATCTGTTGTTTCTCTTAAAGGACGACTGACTCTGAATCTGTGATTGTGAAATAATCCCAGTTGACATGCCCGAGCAGTAGTTTACACAATAACACAGATGCTCAGATCCATCACCACCAAATGAGTTTCAGTACACAACACCTGAAGAAGAAGAAGGAGGAATGTGAAAAACTGTGTAATACACACAGTACAATCAGATACACAAACATGTCACTACCTGAAGAAGAAGGAATGTGAAATACTGACATGATTGTGTAATACACACAGTACAATCACAGCTAGATACACAAACATGTCACCACAAACCAAACTAAACAACAGTAGTTTATTAACAAACAAACAAAAAGCAAAATGCACCGTAGCATTCTTAAACTATTAGCATGTGACGGCAAGCATATTGTCTAATGTCAGTTATTTTCACAAAGTTTACAGGAGTTTATGTTTGCTAGCGTTTATGTCGACAGACTGTTTTCCTCTGTTATTATCCGCTCTACATGATTCTTAAACTCTTGTGTTCTTGATTTAGATGATCTGTGACCACACAAACACCAGCAGAACACCAACACATGATCCTCCTGAAGACACATGTGAAGATCGATCTTGAGCTGTAATGAGAGAGAGACACACATCAGATTTGATCTCATGTAGAACACAGGTCAGCACTGACAGGTGTCAATTAAAATGACACGTGTACAGATCCGTGTACGGTTGTTCTTTGACTAAAGCTAGAAATGACATAATGCACACTTCTGGTGTGCAGAAAAGTGAACGCTGAAGTGTTGTCTAAATGTTGCTAAATGAGCTCACAGTTGATGAATAGAGATGATGAAGAGATTGTCTTCATGTCATGTTTGAGTGCATTAAGATGATCAGAAGTCATTCAAGTGTTCGGTGTTTGATCTCAGACTTTAGTAACAGCCGAGCGCGCTAAGTATTTAGTTACAAATTACAAATACTTACTCATAAAATGTATTTAAATAAAATACAAAATACTGCTGTGAAAAATGTATTTAATTAAAATACAAGTAATTTGTAATTTGAAAATACAAAAATACAATATTTTTTTAAAGCAATCATATTAACAGTGGAGTTAGACACACCGAAGAAAGAAAGAAAAGTTTTCTAAGCAGCAGTCCATCAAACACTCCGATTTTAGCAACACACTTACATAAATATGTAGGCCTTCACGTCATTTTAATATTATTATCATTATTGATTTATCTCATTCTTCCGCGACCAAAGTCCGTTAACGGAAGTCGTGCCACTCGGCGGCCATGTTTGCAACGCCTCTGGGCAGTTAATAGCAAGTCCACTGTCCTATCTACTTTAATGGGGAAGGCAGATATTTTTTAAATCGCTGGCAAAAATCACAATTAAACAGCATACGTCCTATCAATAATTAAACCTGACATGAACTGTACCATAACTTGGGCTTGCTAAGCTTAAATTGCGTTAAAAATCACCTTTTTCAAGATCACTTCATCTACTGTGCATGCACAGCCTGGCAAGCGCCTCACGAGAGCCCCGCCCCAGAGAATCGTCAGTCAATACTGATTGACGATTGGCTCGTATCACTGGAGGGCGGAGTTCTTTTGCTAGAGCGGCCATATTGAGCGTTTCATTCCTCCCCATTAATTGTAAAATTTCTGTCATCATTTACTCACCCTCAGATTGATCCAAACCTGTATAAATTTCTAGAGATTCTAAAGATTTCTAAAGATATTTGGAAGAATGTCAGATCTCATTCCCATTGACTACCATTGTATTTATTTTCCCTACTATGGCAGTAAAGGGAAATGAGATGTGAAGTATCCTTTAATGGAATGAAAGATCACCAAAGTCTAGAACAGGGTTATTTACTGTTTAATAAAATTAAGTTTAATACATTTTTTATATTTGTGTTCTGCTTGCATTTGCTGTGCCACAAGCTGTTTAGCTCAAATTATTATTGATAGCTCACATTTTATTACATATTTCAGAATCAAAATTTGCCCCACCACTTTCGGAACAGTGGTGCCACCACTGCCTGGTGAAGTTATTGTAGGCAAGAATAAAATGACATATTTTAAAAAGTATTTAAGTATTTTAAAATACAAATTACTCTCAAAGTATTTAATTACAAATTACATTTGACTTTTTTGTTAAGGAAAATACAAATGACAAAATAATCAAAAGTAATTAAATAAGTATTTCAAATACATTTAATTAAAATACTGCCCATCTCTGAGAACAACAACAACAACAACAACAACAACAACAACAACAACAACAACAACAACAAAAAACACGAAACCTACACGTACACAGATCCTGAAATAACGAAGATTCAGTGATAAGATTCCTCTGAAGATGAATGAGTCACTTTTGTGCCTATAACTGACTGCTAAAATAATGTAATGCAAGCCTTCCCCTACAACAAAACAGTGTCATTCAACATTTGGCCTATACAATAAAAATACGAATGAAAGAAAACTGTTGGATTATTATAGGATACATTGCAAAATTATTTAAAGAAATAAAAACGTCCAATGCAAGCAATTCTGACTGATGCTGACTGACAACCATTTGTTCACGTCTCTCCTCCAAACTCCGCCCACAAAAGATCTTTGTTCTCGTGGACTCGTGGCCGGGATGCACAGAACATACTTTGACATGTTGTTTAGTAGGTTGTTCGGAGGTTACAGAAACCACCACAGCTACAGTAAATATGAATGAATTCTGGAGTTTTCTGCATCAGGACCCAAGCTATGACATGTCAAACTGACATAATACTTTCATTGCACTAAGACTCACCTCTGACAGTCACCATGAAACTTTTTTTAAAGGATTACCCCGATTGTCGGTTTCTGATCTTTAGTTGATAAAGTCCAGAGATTTCAGTTGTCATGTTTGTGATGGTGAGGGATCCGGTCTGATCATCCACCTGCAGTCTGCCATAGAATCTCTCAATATAAGTATCATAGGACCCTCCAGACACTCCCGATATTAAGTCTTTATTTCCAAATGTCCAGTCTATAAAATCATATCTCTGTATTTGATCTTCAGTGTGTAGAGTGACAGAATCTCACTCCGGCACTGACACTGGCTTCACTTCACCTGTATAACCAAAAACATGAGAAACACTGAGATTAAAGAGGAACTGTTGTGCAAAATCCACTTTGATGTGAAACAAATGTGTGTGAACAACCACCCTATACGGCAAAAATATCTTTTTTTATAATCCCCATAAACCAAAAACAGTGTTTGTTACGAAGAAGAATATAAAGGAAACCACAGTGTGAGTCAACTGTCTGCATTCCCACATTCTTCAAAACTTCAACTTTTGTGTTCAACGGGACAAAGACGTTTACGCAGGCCTGGAACAACTTAAAGGGGGAGTAAATAATGAATTTTCATTTGTGCGTGAACTGTCCCTTTACATATGGTACTGTTGCACTTTTTCCATTTCAATTTACAGAAACTGACAATAATACAATAACATTTAATTAAACGATAGACAGAAACATCCAAGATAGCATTTGTTTCAGTTATACATCAATGTACATTGCATAGAGCAAAGCTTATGTGTTTGAATGTAATATATTGTCAATGTTTTATTTATTCATCCATTATTATTATCCTCATTATTATTTTTAATTGTAATATACGTGAAGCAGCTTTGCGACAAATGAAAATTGAAATGAAAAACTACAACATGAAATATATGTGTCCAGATCAGCGGAGTATAACGGTATGTTATTCTATGTTGAGTTATTAGGATTTCACATTTTAAATGCACAAATAAAGGGATTTTGATGGTGTGATTTGATGTTTTTCAGCTGTAAAAAAACATATTTCTTTCAACATTTCACGAGTTCACCTGTGCAGATAATAAAAATAGCAGGGGTAGTAAAGATATGCGTATTTGGCGTGCTGTCCGGGGAGCGGGCTCCGAGCTCGCCGGTTCCTTCCGAACCCGCTACCCAGATAGCACAATCCATCTGGTTTACGTCTATTTGACGTCTGCATTTACATCTGCAAGACATCTTAAATACATAGTTTGCTCATCTGCAATACGTCTCGGAGACGTCTGAACGTCTGTAATACATCTGCTAAAGATCTGGAGATCTGCTGCTTAAAAACATCTGCTAAANCACCGAAGAAAGAAAGAAAAGTTTTCTAAGCAGCAGTCCATCAAACACTCCGATTTTAGCAACACACTTACATAAATATGTAGGCCTTCACGTCATTTTAATATTATTATCATTATTGATTTATCTCATTCTTCCGCGACCAAAGTCCGTTAACGGAAGTCGTGCCACTCGGCGGCCATGTTTGCAACGCCTCTGGGCAGTTAATAGCAAGTCCACTGTCCTATCTACTTTAATGGGGAAGGCAGATATTTTTTAAATCGCTGGCAAAAATCACAATTAAACAGCATACGTCCTATCAATAATTAAACCTGACATGAACTGTACCATAACTTGGGCTTGCTAAGCTTAAATTGCGTTAAAAATCACCTTTTTCAAGATCACTTCATCTACTGTGCATGCACAGCCTGGCAAGCGCCTCACGAGAGCCCCGCCCCAGAGAATCGTCAGTCAATACTGATTGACGATTGGCTCGTATCACTGGAGGGCGGAGTTCTTTTGCTAGAGCGGCCATATTGAGCGTTTCATTCCTCCCCATTAATTGTAAAATTTCTGTCATCATTTACTCACCCTCAGATTGATCCAAACCTGTATAAATTTCTAGAGATTCTAAAGATTTCTAAAGATATTTGGAAGAATGTCAGATCTCATTCCCTTTGACTACCATTGTATTTATTTTCCCTACTATGGCAGTAAAGGGAAATGAGATGTGAAGTATCCTTTAATGGAATGAAAGATCACCAAAGTCTAGAACAGGGTTTTTTACTGTTTAATAAAATTAAGTTTAATACATTTTTTATATTTGTGTTCTGCTTGCATTTGCTGTGCCACAAGCTGTTTAGCTCAAATTATTATTGATAGCTCACATTTTATTACATATTTCAGAATCAAAATTTGCCCCACCACTTTCGGAACAGTGGTGCCACCACTGCCTGGTGAAGTTATTGTAGGCAAGAATAAAATGACATATTTTAAAAAGTATTTAAGTATTTTAAAATACAAATTACTCTCAAAGTATTTAATTACAAATTACATTTGACTTTTTTGTTAAGGAAAATACAAATGACAAAATAATCAAAAGTAATTAAATAAGTATTTCAAATACATTTAATTAAAATACTGCCCATCTCTGAGAACAACAACAACAACAACAACAACAACAACAACAACAACAACAACAACAACAAAAAACACGAAACCTACACGTACACAGATCCTGAAATAACGAAGATTCAGTGATAAGATTCCTCTGAAGACCAATGAGACGAGTCACTTTTGTGCCTATAACTGACTGCTAAAAGAATGTAATGCAAGCCTACCCCTACAACAAAACAGTGTCATTCAACATTTGGCCTATACAATAAAAATACGAATGAACGAAAACTGTTGGATTATTATAGGATACATTGCAAAATTATTTAAAGAAATAAAAACGTCCAATGCAAGCAATTCTGACTGATGCTGACTGACAACCATTTCAGTTCACGTCTCTCCTCCAAACTCCGCCCACAAAAGATCTTTGTTCTCGTGGACTCGTGGCCGGGATGCACAGAACATACTTTGACATGTTGTTTAGTAGGTTGTTCGGAGGTTACAGAAACCACCACAGCTACAGTAAATATGAATGAATTCTGGAGTTTTCTGCATCAGGACCCAAGCTATGACATGTCAAACTGACATAATACTTTCATTGCACTAAGACTCACCTCTGACAGTCACCATGAATCTTTTTTTAAAGGATTTCCCCGATTGTCGGTTTCTGATCTTTAGTTGATAAAGTCCAGAGATTTCAGTTGTCATGTTTGTGATGGTGAGGGATCCGGTCTGATCATCCACCTGCAGTCTGCCATAGAATCTCTCAATATAAGTATCATAGGACCCTCCAGACACTCCCGATATTAAGTCTTTCTTTCCAAATGTCCAGTCTAATAAATCATGCATCTGTATTTGATCTTCAGTGTGTAGAGTGACAGAATCTCCCTCCGGCACTGACACTGGCTTCACTTCACCTGTATAACCTAAAACATGAGAAACACTGAGATTAAAGAGGAACTGTTGTGCAAAATCCACTTTGATGTGAAACAAATGTGTGTGAACAACCACCCTATACGGCAAAAATATCTTTTTTTATAATCCCCATAAACCAAAAACAGTGTTTGTTACGAAGAAGAATTTAAAGGAAACCACAGTGTGAGTCAACTGTCTGCATTCCCACATTCTTCAAAACTTCAACTTTTGTGTTCAACGGGACAAAGACGTTTACGCAGGCCTGGAACAACTTAAAGGGGGAGTAAATAATGAATTTTCATTTGTGCGTGAACTGTCCCTTTACATATGGTACTGTTGCACTTTTTCCATTTCAATTTACAGAAACTGACAATAATACAATAACATTTAATTAAACGATAGACAGAAACATCCAAGATAGCATTTTTTTCAGTTATACATCAATGTACATTGCATAGAGCAAAGCTTATGTGTTTGAATGTAATATATTGTCAATGTTTTATTTATTCATCCATTATTATTATCCTCATTATTATTTTTAATTGTAATATACGTGAAGCAGCTTTGCGACTAATGAAAATTGAAATGAAAAACTACAACATGAAATATATGTGTCCAGATCAGCGTAGTATAACGTTATGTTATTCTATGTTGAGTTATTAGGATTTCACATTTTAAATGCACAAATAAAGGGATTTTGATGGTGTGATTTGATGTTTTTCAGCTGTAAAAAAACATATTTCTTTCAACATTTCACGAGTTCACCTGTGCAGATAATAAAAATAGCAGGGGTAGTAAAGATATGCGTATTTGGCGTGCTGTCCGGGGAGTAACAATTAATCATGCATAGGTAAGTTTTCTGAAACTAATGACTAACTATAATACATATAAGCTATCCAAACATACTGAATCACTGAACAGTGAACTCAACCTGATACTAAGAATCCAAGACAGTCGAGCACATCTCAACAGGAACGGAGCATTATGGCACAGTGGAGAGGTGGACAGTCAACTGAAGTAATACTTTACCGTGAGTACTGTACTTAAGTACACTTTTTGAGTATCTGTACTTTACTTGAGTATTATTTTTTCTGAGTACTTGTACTTATAACTTCACTACATTTGAAAGACAAATATCATACTTTTTACTCCACTACATTTATAAAAAGGTCCAAAAGTAGAAAATGGTTTCTATGCAGCGGGTTTTCCGGTGTGCGTCATTTATCTTGCTTGCGATCTTCCAGGACCTTTTATGTTGCCAAGTATTTCAGTTTTTCTAAGCTCGCGGTTTTCCGGCAAGCTTTGAATGGCCATTTAGCAAAAAAAATACGCAAATCTGGCAACTCTGGGATCTTCCCCGCTAAACTAATGTAAACGTAGGCGCTGCTACACCGTTGATAGCGCTCTAAAAAGGCAAATAGAACAATAAAAGAGAAAAGGCACATGTTAAAGTGTGGTGTAATCATCTGTGGGTTACGATCAGTCAAAGATCATAGAAACATTGTCATGAAAATGATCGGCATAACGGCTAAAGGTAAATAAGCATCACATACACCTTGAGCTACGCGTGGTGTTAACTTCTGCTCTGCTGTATCATTTAAAGCGATTTGGAAAATGAATGATGTTTTTACTGAAGTAACTATAGTTGAAGTATTCCTGTTGAAATAAAAACAATAGAACCCTGCCCAAAATACAACATAAAATGTAATGGATTTAATGGTTATAATGGGAATTGTACTATGGATACTTGTTGTCTACTTGTATGTGATGGATTCTATTGGTGGGATGGTACCCAAACACACTACAAAGAGGAATTTAATTTAAAAATCTCATTCTACTTCAAAAATTCATTGTTTTTTTCGCAGGGATGGTATTTGCAGTAAAACCACAGTATCCACAAATTTACCATTTTCTATATATAGGAACCATACTCCAATTAATAATCTTTAGTAAAACCACAGCAACTAAAATACCATAGTTTAATTATACTAGCTATAGTTTATGTTTGTAGTTAAATTATGGTAATACAAATGGTAATAAATCCAACAAACACATGGCTTCTACACTTTACTATTTACAAGAACCTTACTACTTACTGGTAAATTGCTGCTAAAACTGGTAAAGGGAATATACAAAATAAAAGAACACTGCTCATAAATACATATAGGCCTAGGGGGCTAATGAGGATAATAGGCTAAATGATCATACAGGATTATATCTAAACTAAACATATGTGTGCTAAACATATAAAGCTCTTAAAGGAGTTGCTCACTGCAAAATTTGCCCCCATTGACTTTCCATAGTAGGAATAAAAACTACTATGGAAAGTCAATGGGGGCAAATTTTGAAGTGAACTACTCCTTTAATACAACTGATACTGTGAGCTACTCTGTGTATTCAGTAGGGTGCTTCAGAGGCACAAGGTATACGACAATAAAACAATGCACAGCTGACATGAAGTAAATGTACTTTTAATACTTGAGTACTTTTAAAAGCACGTACTTCTGTACTTTTACTCAAGTAAGAATCTGTCTTTACTACTTTTACTTGTAGTGGAGTAATATTTGACCAGTAGTATCTGTACTTTCACTCAAGTAAGGAAGTTGTGTACTTCGTCCACCACTGGGCACAGGTAAACACTGGACGAGCACAAGACGAACTGCATACAATGACCGAGCAACAAGACAATGAACATGAGGGTATTATAAAGGAGAGACAAACGAGGGATAACGAGCGAGGGCAGGTGTGGAACATAAGACACAAGAGGGAGACAATACAGGAAACGAGAGGGGCGGGGCTACAGACACGAGAAAATACATGAGAAGTAAAAAACAAACATCTCATGGCTTCTCACATAAAACAAGGGATCCTGCCGTGATTCTGCTGCAAGATCATAAAGGCATGACAAGATGGGCAGAATCACGACAATTAAGGCCTATAAACTAGAAATACGAATGAACGAAACTTGTTGGATTATTACAGGCTACATTGCAAAATTATTTAAAGAAAAAAAAACTGACTGACAATCATATCAGTTCACGTCTCTCCTCCAAACTCCGCCCACAAAAGCTGACTGTTCTCTCAGAAGGTGCACTCGTGGCCGGGATGCACAGAACATACTTTGACATGTTGTTTAGTGTGTGCACGCGACCACTGTATGATGTCAAAGGATGTCGCGAGCGGCGGGGCTACTGTCAGACAGCCCGCTTCCGTCTGATGTAAAGTTACCCACCGGTGTCTTTCTGACACTTTAAAATGCTCTACACACACACACACACACACACACACACACAACATTTTTGCAGCATTAAGAAACTGTGCACGCGCGTTTCTCTCTCTCTGCGCTGGTTGCTGCTTGATCGTATCACAATTCATGCCTTTTTTCTTTTCATGCAATTCTTGCTATTTTTGGCCGAACATTCGGTGCATCCCTAATAAAGTTCATTTTATTAGACATGGAACAGCTCGTGACTAAACCACTGAATGTGTCCATTCAAAGAAAGAGCTCATGGTAAATGCAAAGATTCATTTCACATTGGAATCATTCACAGAGCGATCATGTATATGTGATGTTTATGATATTAAAGGATTGATGTACTCACCACTGACAGTAACTGTGTATGACTGGTGTATGGTGTGTGTTCCGCTATTGCTGTCGACAATGACTTCATAAAGTCCAGAGTCATTGGTTCTCAAGTTTGTGATGGTGAGAGATCCAAAGAAACTTAACTCGAGTCTGTCTCTGAATCTCTCATCATGTGTTGAGATGTTTTTAGTCTTTGTGTAAAAGTCAACTAGAGGAGAGTTCTGAAACCTCCAGCGGATCACATCATAATTATCAGTAGTTGAACCAGAGCTCAGATAGACATCATCTCCCTCCATCTCTGACAATGACGTCACATCACCTCCATAACCACCCCGACCTGCAGAAGAAACCGTGAAGGTTATTAAAATGAAATGTTCACTATACAGTGATATCTGAGTCGGCTACATGGGGAAGTTAACGTACCCGCTGCGACTGAGCTGATGAGACATCAGCTTTATAAAGTTGGGAAAGAAAGAAAACTGGAGAGAAATGTGAGGCAAGCAGATCTTGTAAAGCAGTTTAAAGTACTTCTGTAGCTATAAATCAAGGCCTCACTGCTGACACATTCAAGAGAGGATGAAGCTATTCAATGACGGAAATGCATTTTTTATTTTCACTTCATAATTTTCTGGGCACTGGTTCACCAGCAAAAGTAAAGGATATAAAACACATTTGTAAACTGTCACTTGAAGACAAACTGATGACTGTACTGATGTGATCCAACACTTTCTAACAATAACATTAACATCACGTTTATAAATGTCTCTTCTTTCACACTAATTCTTATTTAGAGACCTGAAATGAATAATCTAAAGTAAACATTGAAGTACTCACCACTAAGCACGAATGTCTTTCTTGTTTTCTCTCCAGTGATCTGTAGACGATACTCTCCAATGACTTCAAATGTGTCGTATATGATGGTGAGATCTCCAGTCTGACTGTTTATCTTCAGTTTGTCACTAAATGTCCAATCAGAGCCGTTAAACACTGAGATTGAACCTCTGTCCACTTTAGCCAGGGGTTCATTTTTAAATCCATATCTCCACTCGATCACATCATTACTCTGTATTACAGTATTAGTGTGAAGAGTGACAGAAAATCCCTTATTCACCGTCACTGACTCGGTCACAGCACCTACAGAACAAAAGTGAGAGATTAAACTCACTACCGTCAGTACAAAGACTAAAGACATTAAACATGAAGTCGAGACGTCTGCTGTATTCAAGTGTGTCGATCCAATCACGTGATCTTTCAGAAACAACATTAAGTCATTAACAGTGTTACGAATGATAAGAGAAAAACGACAAAAAATATGTTAAATACCGTCCGTATCTGAACTCGTATATATCATGAATATATATCACGCTCACTTACAGTCTGTGGAGAAATAAACGCTGAAGTGTTAAATGATGCTAAATGAACTCACCGTTGATGAATAAAGAGATGATGAAGAGTAAAGAGATGGTCTTCATGTTGGTGTAGATGTTTGTNTATTAGTGTGAAGAGTGACAGAAAATCCCTTATTCACCGTCACTGACTCGGTCACAGCACCTACAGAACAAAAGTGAGAGATTAAACTCACTACCGTCAGTACAAAGACTAAAGACATTAAACATGAAGTCGAGACGTCTGCTGTATTCAAGTGTGTCGATCCAATCACGTGATCTTTCAGAAACAACATTAAGTCATTAACAGTGTTACGAATGATAAGAGAAAAACGACAAAAAATATGTTAAATACCGTCCGTATCTGAACTCGTATATATCATGAATATATATCACGCTCACTTACAGTCTGTGGAGAAATAAACGCTGAAGTGTTAAATGATGCTAAATGAACTCACCGTTGATGAATAAAGAGATGATGAAGAGTAAAGAGATGGTCTTCATGTTGGTGTAGATGTTTGAGATGTTTGTTGATCAGTGAAGTTATTCAAGTGTTCAGTGTTTCATCTCTGTTAGTCAGTAACAGTCGTTGCCCACAAACACACCGACCGACAGAATAACTTCTTCATCTGATTTGTTAAAACCGAGTGGGTGTAGCTCAACAGCTTTCTCCTTGATCAACCCCGAGAATGAGGCGGAGAAACAGAGTGAGATCGTGTGGAAACAAGCACCACCATTAGAACTATTTGGGGGAGTTTTGGATCGTTGTAATAAATGTTCCTCAGGTGGAGGTTTCAGAGGACAGATGTCTTCATCTTCATGAGTTTGTGTCTGTAGAAAGATCTCTTATAAAGCTGAGAGATTTAACGCTCTGTGACACACAAACATCAGTCGTTTTGGGCTGTGCATCTGTGACTGTGCCATTAACCTGAAGCTCCGCTCAACTCCTGCAGCGCTCCCCTTTCTGTCCTCTGTGAACTGATCATCAATCCTGCTGTCCAACCACCCAAAGTTAAACCTCTCATAGCAATTTACAGGAATAATGTTAAAGTGCAGATTGCAACATCACCATCCCAAAGCACCATGTGTTGTTCCAAATATTGCATCTAATACAGAAAGAATGTTGGGCATAGGCCAATGACACCATGAGAGATTGGTTATGAAAATTTTGCAAGCTTAACAGGTTTTGATTGAAATAAAAATAATATATACACAATAAATATGATACACTGGTCTGGTTATTTTCCCTCCCACGCCGTGGCAAGGCCACATTTCCCTCCACCAGCGGTTTCCTTACAAGTTGGCGATGTAGGTGCAGAAGGATCTGAGGATGTTTTCGTGAATTCCACATTTTATGAGGTGCCCGAGGGAAAGAGGCGTTGACATTCATTCCTCAACATCTCATCAACAGTGTGAGACCATCGGTGGAGTGAACGAGTGAATGCCTGCGAGCTCATCGGTGTGTTTGGTGACGACACTGCAGCCTCTTCTATTCCTTCTCCTTCGGGCAATCGTCACAAACCCCCCAAAATGTAACGTTTAGCATGTGAATGCAAAATACTGGCTTCTGAGACATTTATATGACGTCACGACAGCAGCTCGCACACAACTTACAGGATTCAAAGCATGAGCGAAGAGCATTTCGAGTATTCCGCATTTCTCCATTTTACAACAGGCCAGATATTGTGGGGTTTTGAAAAAATTAGGACGATTTGGCATTTGTCGAAAATCATAAAGACATCTCAACAATTTCACAAACTGAGCTGAGATTTGTCAAGTCTTGTTATCAATGTTAAAAGTCAATGTTATAGAAGATCTGAACATGAACTCAAACATTTACCATCACAAAATGTAAGCAATTTTAGAAAAGCATCTGAGACTGAGAAGTTGAAACACAACAGAACTCCTGAGCTATAAAATCTGAGGAATAACAGTTTGCTTTGGGTGAAATAGGTAAAAAGATTATATTGAAAGATCTTTAAAAACTACTCACCACTGACAGTAAAGCTCTCTGTAATGTTTAAAGTGCAAATACAGACGGATCCAGTGCTTATTATTATGGCACTCTCTGAACATATGTATCCATATTACAACACAAACTGCTTTCATGCTGTTTAACTATTGCCAAAAAATGCTGGGGGGAAGGCTGCGCTCGGGACCTCGACGACCGGAAGGTGGCCGGGTCGCGGCGGGGCAGGATGTGATTTATTGCCTCAGCCTGCTACTTCACCGAGGAGAACTGCTGTGACACATTCTCCACGGTGTCACCGAACAGCCCAGACAGAAAGAGGACATTCTGGGTGTCAACCATCTGAGCAAGTCACAACTAAGCAAATAAAAAACAACAGTCGGGGAGCGTTGTGTGGAGTATTTTTTTGAATTTACATAACGTACATTTTAAAATATACTTAGCACAAAAAATAGACAGAGCATCAGAGCACACCTTACTATTGCGCAATGGCCATGAACCTACGGTGGCTCGAAGGTGTTTACCGGCCAACGCGAACTTTCCCGTAGAGTTCTGTTTGGTTTGCTGAGCCGAACTAGTGAAACGAATTGTCATTTGGACCAGATTTTGTTTCGAAATGATGTCACAAATGGTCGTTTTTCGATTTCAAATATAGTAGCCTGGCCCTTTAAGAAGAAACGTGGCAAGGTGAAGAATCTTTTAACCACAACAAGCTGATGGTAAAGTGTTCTCTTGTTGATCAAACAGCTAAGATTGCAGCCGACAGATGTTTCTACGGCTCGGGCTTGTTTCCACACACGGATGAGATTTAAAGTCAGTCCTCCTTAAAGAGAAATGGGAGAAGAAATCAAATATAAAGCTGAAAAGATCATAAAGATCATAAAGCAAATTACCATAAGAGTGTTGATTTGCTTTATCAGATACAGAACTGATCAATGTTCTCAGTAATGATTACGACGCTTTGCTTTTAATCAACTGTTAACGATTTTTACTATTTTTATGTCGATCTTATCTGAACATCTCAGTTAAATCCTACACTTTCTTATTAGATCATATTGAATTCCTTTAAACCGCAGATTTGATGTAATTCCAACAGCAACTGCAGTGATACTCAACTCAACTCAACTCAACTTTATTTAATATAGCGCTTTTACAATTTTCATTGTTACAAAGCAGCTGTACATGAGACACATTGACTACAAGCAAAACAATCAAAGTTGTACCTGCAAAAACAAGAAAAGGTTGAAAACACAGAAGACAGACACACCCACACACAAAACACTCCACACACACAACACGCACACGCACCAACACACACAGACACAGAGACAAACACACACACACAAAACCACAAACCAACAACACGCACACACACACACACACACACACAACAACCCACACACACACACACACACACACACACACACACACACACACACACACACACACACACACCACACACACACACACACACACACACGTACGTACACAGACAAGTACGCACACACACACACGCTCAGTGAGAGCACACATTTAGGATAAAGGAGAGAGAAGCACAGGTCAAATATAACAGACTAATAAATTCCTATATGCAATATTAATTAAGTAAAACTTTAAGATTCTAAAGCAGCCCCCCCGGTCAGGCAGATAGTGCAAAAACAGTATGCAAACGGTGGCGAGGAACCCAAAACTCTAATCGAGAAAAAAAACCTCAGGAGAACCCAGGCCCAACCAGGGGATTCCAGTTCCCCTCTGGCAAAAGCTGCTGCCTCTGCACAAGCTCCAGAGAACTTGCACAACAAGGCTAAATAAAATAAATAAACTTAATAATAAAATAAATTATAGTTTAAGATTATCATTAATAATCTAATAGCATTTGAAGTTTTGTGGTGAAGACATGTCAAGAGACCGCGTCCTTCTTTATCCAGCTCTATCATCTCAGCTCTTGTCAGGTCCCCACTTCCCATTCTCCGCTCTACCATCAGGTCAGGCCATGAACTGCATCCTGCTCGCTGTGGTAACCTTGGAACAATGAGACAAGACTGGCTGAGAGTAGAGTACTGTTCTGTACTCTTTGATGCAACAAGTACATCAGTTGTGTTTTTGGTTCCGGTTGATCTAACTAATGCAGCCTAAACCCTCAGAAGATTTATATTATGGAAGAGTAGTGTATGCAAGATTAAAAAGATGCGTCTTTAGTCTAGATTTAAACTGACAGAGTGTGTCTGCCTCCTCAAGTGTGCATCCAATACGCAACATTAAATAGTGAGTTTTTCATCTTATACAGTGCTTGTGTGTAGGTGTATTTATAGGCTTAATTCAAATAAAATATTGTTTAAAATAATGTAATGTGTGTGTCTGACGTTAGAGACCCGACTGTCAGGAGTGAGTTAATGGTTAAAGATGGTAATAATTATAGAGGCCTTACTGCCTAAAGGGAGTTGCCTGTAATGTGTCACAGTTGGCTTTCCTCCCCATTAAGGGGTTACATAAGAAATGTGATGAAAGAAAAGAGTAAAATAGTTTTTTTTTTAATGTCTTAACCCCTGTCCCAGCCATTAACAACAGTTTTCAGATGCAAATGATACGTTTTTTTTTTTTTAAGAGAAAAGCCATGTCTTTAAGAGGGGACAAGGCCAAAATAACCAAAGAATTACCAGCTAGGAGGATCAGACTACTGGCCTTTACCAAAAGAAAGCAAATAATAAAATTCTACTTTCCCAAGAGAAATCACAAAATAAAATTAAAGAATTTGAAGATAGCGTTATTTATTGCTTACTAAAAACATTTTAGCGAATATCGCAATACGTGCTCCGCATAACCCTCTCACACCTGAAAATAAAGAGACTTGGACTTGCTGTTCATCGACTTTACAGATCTGCTTTTAACACAGTTATCCTTCATAAGCTCTCGGATAAACTCGACCTGAACTCTACTCTCTGTGAATGGATTTCCTCACTGTCAGGCCCTAAATCTGTCAGAGTTGGAAATATAAAATCAAACAGAATTGTGATGAATGGTGATGTCCCACAGGGGTGTGTTCTGAGCCCTCTGCTTCACTGTTCCTGAAATGTGCAGAAGATACACAAGTTGTTGGATTTATTACTGGTGGTGATGATGAAAGAGCAAACAGGAGCGAGGTAGTGAGTCTTGTGAAATGGTGTGAGGAAATAAATCTCTCCCTCAACACACACAAAACTAAGGAGATGATCTGTGACATGAGGAAAGAAGTCAGCAGCCACTGATCATCCATGGGCTTGAAAGTGGAGAGGGTGAGTCGTTTCATAATCTTGGGCATGGCATGCATTGATGGGGGTACATGCTTTATACACTGATGCCCTCTGGTCATCTGACATAACATTTGCATTCAAAACAAAGCATTCGCAACATTAGATTTTCAGTTCATTATCATGACTGACTTCACAATGACAATATTATCAACGTCATTATTTGTTGGAATGCTTTTAAAAAAGAAATAAATAATGCTATTTGTCAAATTCACCAGTCAAATTATTTTATTTATTTTTCTTAGTGTGTTTTCTCTTTTTATGTCCAATCACAAAGAGACTGACCTCCCACCTGTGTAGTATAAACTATTAAGGTTTATACTGTAGGCCGTATGTTATTAAAATGTGTTATAACAAAGCGTTATTATATTAATTAAATTAAATTCAGTTTTATTTACTGTATATAGCGCTTTTCACAATGTTTCATTGTTGCATAGCAGCTTTACAGGAAGAAGTTAGTATTAGTATATTAAAATATTATTATTATAATGGTTTTAAATGATCTTACATTAAGTGAGACAAGGTGTTCGTCCTTCTTTTGGGAATATGAGCATTTTGTAGAAGCATTGGAATACAATTTTGCATGTTTAAATATGGACTGTTGTATGTAAAGGTTAACTGTAAACACTGTAAAAAAAAACTCTGTAAACTGGAGAAACAGAAATATACCGTAAAATATTTTTTCCTGTAAAATTACAGGATATAAGGACATATTAAATTGTTTTCATCGTTTTTCTTGTAAATTTGTGGTCTTTTTCTGTAATTTTACATTTTTTTGACTGTACTTGAAAAATACACAAGTCTTAAAAAACCCAGTAAAATTCAGTTTTTTTACATTTTACATGGAGAATCTGTAAAAAAACAACAGACATTCTGTGAAATTAAGTTTTTTACAGTGTAACGCCAACACAAGTCTTAAAAATGTTTTACTTAAATAAAAAAACACCCTGAAGTATTATATATGTGACCCTGGAACCAGTCATAAGTAGCACTGGTTTATTTATTGCAATAGTCAACAATACATTGTATGGGTCAATTTTATTGATTTTTCTTTTATGCAAAAAAATCAAAGGATATTATGCAAAGATCATGTTCCATGAAGGTATTTTGTAAATTTCCTACCGTAAATATATCAAAACTTTATTTTGTGAGTAATATGTTATGCTAAGGCAACTTTAAAGGCGATTTTCTCACTATTTAGATTTTTTTTACACCCTCAGATTCCAGATTTTCAAACTGTTGTATCTCAGCCAAATACTGTCTGGTTCCTAACAAACCATACATCAACGAAAGCTTATTTATTCAGCTTTCAGATGATGTATACATCTCAATAAAAAATGACACTTATGACTGGTTATGTGGTCCAGGATCACATATGTCATTTTATTCTTACGAAAAAAAATTCTGAAGAAAATGTTTGAGAACTTAAGAAATGGTTGAGAATTGCACTTAGGAACATTCTCACGAACTTGTGTGCAACATGGTGGAATAAGTCCCATTTTCTACTGAAGCCAAAGCAAATATAAAAATGATCTAAACATATACAGTATGTACTTTCTGTTTAATTGCTGTTTTGTACCCACAATTAACGTAACAAGAGAAGTAGATTATCACATGGACATGGACGCGTTACTCAGCCTGTTTAATTTTCACTGGTTTTGACTTAAAAATGAAAATTCTGTCATCATTTGCCCTCTTGACATTTCAAACCTGTATGGATTTCTTTCTTCGGCAGAACACAAAGGGGATATTTTTAAAACCGTTGTTCCCCATTGACTTGCATTAGTTTTGCCTCCATGCAATAGAAGTCAAAGGGGACCAATGGTTTTCTTTTACCACCATTTTTCCAAATATCTTCTTTTGTCTTCTGCAGAAGAAAGTCATACAGGTTTGAAATGACTATGAGGGTGAATAAATGATGACAGAATTATCATTGTGGAGTGAAAGTCTGTGAACTCTGACTTTAAACTTTGCTTACTGCTCGTGTGCTTTGCCAGACAGACTGTTTGCTAAACTTCATCGACTGTTCCCGGATTTGAGTTTGAAATGGTAAAGTCAGCAAAACTTATTGATTTTACCATGTAAAGCATTAAAGTAAACTGTGATATACAAGGTCAGGGGAGGATTCACACACAGTCCAAATAAAAACATCACATTCCAGTCGTGTTTCGTTTTCAGACATTTGAAAGCTTTTCAGTGAACCGATGAAGAAAATGTTTCTCAAATTTGTTTTGCTCTGTTTGTGTTTGTGGCGTCTGGATGGTGAGAGTTTTACTTGTGTTCAGGTCAAGTTAGTCTGAGTTAACATTAACTGTTATTTTCTATATTATAGAAATAACAGAATCACCTGTTTCTACTATATTATTTGTTTATACTGTCCAGTTTCTATGATCTTTACTCAATGCAATGCGTTGGTTATTAGACTCTTAGTGAAGCTTCATCAAGCCAACATCAAGTGGATGTAAAGGTTCAATCTGTGAAAAACGGTTCTTCTGTTTTTCAGGTGTGTCTGGTGATGAAGATGGGGAAACAGCGAACGAGGGAAGTTCAGTCACTCTGAACTCTGGTCTTACTGAATTGAGCAAAGATGATGTGATTCAATGGGGCTTTGGAAAAGAAAGCACTTTAATAGCTGAAATCAATAAACAGGCCGACAGAATCACATATTACGATGTTTTTGGTGGGAGATTCACAGACAGACTGAAGCTGGATGAACAAACAGGATCTCTGACCATCACAAACATCACAAATGAACAGACCGGATATTATAAGAGAATAATCAAAGGTGTGAGTAAGAGATTACTCCTCATTGTCCACGGTGAGTCAAATATTTCTAAAATAAACTTTTTTTTAGTTAATCAGCACAAAGATATATTAATCTAAACATCATGTTCACATTTCAAATAAGAATGTTGTTTCTGCTTTACAGCTGGTGACATATCAGTGAAGGAGGGAGCTTCAGTCACTCTGAACACTAATATTGCTGAATCTGGGGAGGGTGACTTTACTGAGTGGCTTTTTATAGCTAAAAACAAAACAGTTGCAATTGCCTATAGTACGTCTGGTTTCGTTATATTTTATAAAAGTGCTGTTCAGGGAATATTCAGAAACAAACTAAAGATGGACAAACAGACTGGATCTCTGACCATCACAAACGTCACACATGAACAAACTGGAAAGTATGTATTCATGACATCAAATGAGGGTGTGCACAGGTCTTTCAATCTTACAGTTTCCGGTGAGTTCGTTTTTATTGACATTTAACAATTATTGACTGAGCTGATCTTAATCTTCCTTACCTTAAGTGATAGTTCACCCAAAGAAGAAAATTCTGTCAAGATTTACTGACCCTTAAGTTGATCCAAACCTGTTTAAATGTATTTTGTTCTGATGAACACAGAGAAAGATATTTGGAAGAATGTTAGCGATTTTCAGTTCTGGGACATCATTGACTACCATAGTAGGTAAAATTAAAAGGTAGTAAAAGGTCTCCCAGAAATGTAAGCTTAAACGCAAGTTCTGCCGGGAAGACTCAATCTTACGTCACTTACTACGCACACACAGGTAAGCACACTTTCACCAGCGGACAGAGAGCGTGGGAAAATATGTCGCGTAATGATGACTGAATATTTATTTTTGGGTGAAGTATCCCATTAACATCAATACATTTTATTTATATATGGTCACAGAATTTGGCGCATCAGCTGTTTCTCAAATGACTACTATATTACTACTCGCTGTGTATGTTTATACTGTTAATTTTCTATGCTCTTATGGTTCAGGGCTCAACAATAAGTACTGCCCGATGGCCTGGGACCAGCATGGAGACCCTCGGGCCAGCTGACAGAACTGTCACTTGCCCAATTGGGCCAGTGCTGTATCGTCAGGGAAGTTAATCATTTGCATGTTTTAAAGCCTTGCCTATTTAAATATTCTCAAGATGAAGCAAATGAGAGCTCGATTCTGTTCTCAAAACTCATAACGGCCAAGGAGACTAGACACCGGATATGATTGGCTGAGGTGCCTCTCGTGATCCATGTTAGCCTTTATGCTCCAATTGTAAGTATTACACATCTCCCTGTCACAAGACAATCTTTGGTACTACCAGTGTTGGGTGTAACTAGTTACTAGGTAATTAGTTACTGTAATTTAATTACTTTTCCCTTGAAAAAGTAAAGTAAGGGATTACTCTTATTTTTTCTGTAATTTACTTACAGTTACTTCTGATGTAATTAAACTAAATACTCTGTGTAATATGTGTGTGTGCAGAAGAGGAATTGACATCAAAATTCAAAGTCTAACTTTAAAATCTGTACTTTAATGTATAATTCTCACATTTGTAATTAATAATAATACTTTATGTAGTTTTATATTATTTATTTAAATGAATTAAAAGAGCCATTTCATGTCCATCCTTGAATCACTTAACTCATCAAGGTTGATGTAGGATATAGAAAGTAATTAGTAATAAGTAATTAAATACTTTTTGAAGAGAGTAACTTGTACAGTAATCTCATTACACTATTGAATATGTAATTAGTAACTAGTAATTAATTACTTTTTCAGAGTAACTTACCCAACACTGGGTACAACCAGCGAAAACAAACTCGGCATGGAGAGAGAAACGTATGCGTTCTGTAGCTGGAAATACAATCATTATTTTGAGTTTATTTCTGTCAAAGGCAAGAACAGTGTTGTGCGTTGTCGGTCACGTGGAGGAAAGCAAAACCCTCTCTCCCGTGGAAAACAACCTGAAAGGGCAATACAGCACGGTTAAACTTCTGGAGAAAGTGACGTCATCGCGCACGGAGAGCGATGAATCAACGTCTACTGTCGAGTGCCAGGCTGCTATGGATGTTATGTTTTGTCAGACTAGTTTTTGCTGCTCTAACGCTGTTATATTTGTTAAATGACGAAGAAATCATCATAGAAATATGCAGAAGCACTAGTTAAGATAAACAAGTTATAAGAAACTAAGGAGAGACTTTTTACATTATGGAGTATGCAGGTTTAGAAATGAGAAAAGGAGTTTAGAAAAAAAAAGAGAAAAAGAGTTTAATTATTATTATTATTTATGACAGGGTTTAGTATGGAATAAGCAGAAAGAATGTATTAAAATAATTAAAGACGAGATAGAGCAGTAGAGTACACGCACTTCCCAATAAAGTTTAGTCTTGAGAAGGCTAAAGAGGTTATTTTGTGTTTTTGAGGGGTGGGGGTTAGTAATGTAACCAGTAATGTAACCAGTAGTGTAACTAATTACTTTTGAAATAAAGTAATCAGACCAGTAACTTGATTACTTTTAAAAGGAGTAATCAGTAATTAGAATTTTAAAGTTTTACTTAATTAATATTGCATATAGGAATTTATAGTGTCTGTGCGTACTTGTCTGTGTACGTGTGTGTGTGCGTGCGCGTGTGTCAATGTGTATGTGTGTTAGTACGTGTGCATATTGTGTGTGTGGAGTGTTTTGTATGTGGGTATGTCTGTCTTCTGTGTTTTCACCTTTTTCTTGTTTTTGCAGGTACAACTTTAATTGTTTTGCTTATAGTCAATATGTCTCATGTACAGCTGCTTTGTAACAATGAAAATTGTAAAAAGCGCTATATAAATAAAGTTGAGTTGAGTTAATCAGTAATTTAATTACATTTCCAGAGTAACTTGCCCAACACTGATGCAGACGTCAAATAGATGTCTGCCAGATGTATGTGTAACACGCCCGCCGTGCCACTGGCGGTGCTGCAGTGAATACATTTCCTGTTTGAAAATATATCGTGGCGTCGCTCTGGCAATGCTCTCTTCTTCGCGACTCACCCTAAACCCCACAGTCAACGCAGCATCTCCCCCTACTGTCCCCGGACAGTACTACACATCACCATTAGACATAAAAACACTCATTTAAACAATATTACAAATACTCAGATAATCAAGTAGATGGCATAAAAAAAACAAATAATTACTACCATTTCTGTGACTACACAAACGGGTGTCACATATGTGTGCTATCAGGGATCTGGCATTACTTCAGAAAAGATTGATGTTACGTTACGTAATTGTTGTACTGGACAAAATAAAAACACTCGCATTTACAGCGCACGAATATTCGCGTTCTATGTGAAGGGCTTCATGGGAATCTATTGTTTCTTCTTCTAGCGCGTTATCGCTGCAAACATTCGCGCCAAATATTCACGGGCAGCCCAGAGACGCCTTTAGACCAACCTGAAAAGCACTGCTTATTTTTATGTGTGTGTTTTCTTTATGCAAGTCCTTTGATTGCTTGTTCTTATTTTATCACTTCCTGATTAGTTGTCTGACAATATTATAAATTTCTGTCATTTAGGCTAATAGTTTTTATGGTACTATATAATTACTATAAGATTACAAAGGTAAAAACAACAAACAAACAACTAGACAATGTTATTTCTTTTTTCGTGGTGGGGCCAGTGAAAAGTTTGGCAGGGCCAGTGAAATTTACAATCACTTGCCAGACCGGGCCAGTAGAAAGAATCCTTAGCGTTGAGCCCTGACTGGTTATTAGTGAAGCTTCACCAAGCCAACATCAAGCGGATGTAAAGGTTTAATCTGTGAAAAACTATTCTTCTGTTTTTCAGGTGTGTCTGGTGATGAAGTGAATGAGGAAAAACCTTTCATTTTGTTAACCTTATTGGAACATATAAAGCACATCCAGAGAAGGACATTGTATGGTATTCTTGGTGGGAGATTCGGAGACAGACTGAAGCTGGATGAACAAACTCAACATATGACCCTTACAAATGATAGATATTATAAGCAAATATTCAATGGTGAGTAAGAGTTTCCTCATTATTGTCCACGGTGAGTAAAATATTTATTTAATTTCACCTGTTTTATTCACTAAAAGCAACTTTTTAAAAATTAATCAGCACAAAGATATATTAATCTGAACAGCATTTTGCTTCGTGGTCCATGTTTTATATAAATGAGTTTCACATTTCAATAAAGAATGTTGTTTCTGGTGAGTTCATTTTTCAAAATCGTTTTTTCCTTAAATCTGGATTTAATTTTCTCCAATCGATGAATGGAGTCATTAACATGTATTGACTGAGCTGCTCTCAGTTTGATGTTCTTATTCCACAGACACTGTGAAAGTGTGATCCGATTGGCCCTCTCTGCTCTAGTGGGGCGTGGCTACTGTCACTGTTCTGCTTTATGACATCAGATTCAGAAGTTGAACAACATCGAGCACATATCCACACACCAGGAAACTAAAGGATAATTTAATTTCTCAATCACTCGTTAATCTTCATTTCTTCTGAATTAGTTGAAATTGAAATTACCTGGCCCCCTTTCAAATGAGTTGAAAAAACAACCCTCATCATTCGTTAAAAGCTAATCCAATTCCAAGAGAAACCGCAGACTTGGCAACACAGACCGGCTCACACCATTCCAATATGGCAGAAGACCTACGTATAGCGGCCCATAGAAACAGATGCTAATGCAGCATCTAGTTATTTATATCTATATAGTTGTAGGTGTTTGAGTTCATTGAGATCAGTTAAATTAAGATCAGTTATTCCACTGTTCTCACTAAACTAAACTTTATTGCACACGTTAATCTGATCACAATTGCTGATGGTAAATACAGACTCACAGCGCACCTGCTGGCAAACGACAAACACACAACAAACACCCTTGACTACATGACTGACAAGCCTGCCAGTGTATATGTTAGCCTTTCTCCCCCCAAACCCCGGGGTTTAAATTGGGATTTGTTATGTGGCGGGATTTTGAGGGTTGCGTATACAAAGATTATACTCTTATTAATTGACAAACTGAAAAACAAAAGTTGAGAGAGCCCTCTGATATAAACAATAAAATCATGATCAAAATCATTATAGATGCCAGCAGTGTACAAAGCTACATGTGATAAGAATAAAATCTTTCCGTATCATTTATTAACGTCCACAGATTTGTATGTATGACCTGTGCATTTCCAGTACATTTCTGTCAAAACGTCATACAACATTCACAATGATCGAGATGACCCATTCATTTGTGCATCATTGCTGACAGTAGTACAGAGAGTCAGGCACACACCATGAATAAAACCGCTTTTAATGCTTGAATGTTGCAAGCTTGTAATTTTCAGTTCAGGAACATCATTGACTACCATCAATGCAGCAGAAGCAAGCAATAGAAGAAATGTACATCTGCATCATAGAAAACCGGAATCAGTGCATTCTCTGTCTCCCTTCCGATAAGTTCAGAGTACGCATGAAAGGAGTTGCGTGCAAATAAAGTGCATTCTCATATATTTCTGAACTTCTGTTCAAATTTGTTAAATCTGTAAAGCGCTAAAATGACACTACGCCGCTTCCTTACGTGTTTAAAATCAATGAAACACGCACCGTGTACTGATGGTGCTCATTAAATAAGTTGCCCCCAAAACTAACGCGGACTCGTTGCATGTTGCCTTACTTAGTCTGATATGGCGCTGTGCAGAAAAAAACAAAGACGAAAAAGACAACGGAGCTCAGAATTGTAAAATAGCGGTGTGTTCTGCAACACACAGAGAAGCGGAAGAAAAACAAAGAATTACACTTAATAAAACGGCCTGCTTTTACAACAGAATGCATAACATCTGCACTGATTTCTTTCGCATCCAGAGACGACCTCTACCTCCACTAGAATAGTCTTTGTGCCATTAACCAGGGTCAGTCATCTCATTGAAGCCTTAATAAAAACTTAGGTTCAGGACAAGTAAATGTTTAATTGTCCATCTCACAGTAAAATGAAAATGTATAATGCTGCAAATCCCTTAAAATAATCAAACAATCTATATTAACAATAAAAATAATACACAAAAAAGTATGTATGTGCAACAATAACATGCATAATAGTGCTAATGTAATGTCTTAACATAATACTGATTCAAGATTCAAGAATTTTATTTGTCAAATACACAGTTATATAGAGAATATACAACCAGCAGCGAAATCTAGGTCAGGTCAGCTCCAAAGTAAAATATAAATAATATAAAGATATATATACAGTATATATATACAGTATATATGATAGAAGTAAACTGTAAATATTTACAGGAGCACAATTACATATTGCTGTTACAATAAGGGTTGTTTCTATTTAAATAGCTCTGTTTACACATTTAGTATAAGGGGGACCCGGCTCCATGCATCTCTTATCTAAGGGGTCCTTGCCCCGAAAAATGTTGAACACCCCTGACATACATCTTTAAATAGGTTAAAAGTCACAATCGGTCTTTTTTACTGCAGCTCCATACTAGTAAAGGGCAAGTTAGGGACTTGCGTAAGCAACGCGCCGGTTTTCATTTATAACTCTGTCTTGTTTTGTCGCGTCCAGGCATGACGACTATTTTTAAAAACTGCTTTTATCAGCAATTTAAAACAACATTAAGTTAATGGTGCATTGATTTATCATAAATAAATCCTAGGATTGCTGATTAGAGGTACAAGTAATAATTTATTTCCCAAAATTCCCAAATGTGGCAAATGTATACAAAACAAATGCACAACGTAATCCCTGATAGCACACATACATCTGGTTACGTCTATTTGACGTCTGCATTTACATCTGCAAGACATCTACAATACATGTTTGCTCATCTGCAATACGTCTCGGAGATGTCTGCTGTCAGACGTCATATAGACATCTAGAAGATGTCTGTAAGATGTTTATGATTTAGAATGGATGTAAAGCAGCTCTTTCTAAGATGTTTAGCAGATGTTTTTACAGAGATCTCCAGATCTTTAGCAGAGTATTACAGACGTTCAGACGTCTCCGAGACGTATTGCAGATGAGCAAACTATGTATTGCAGATGTCTTGCAGATGTAAATGCAGACGTCAAATAGACGTAAACCAGATGGATTGTGCTATCTGGGGATATATCGACATGATAACAGCATTGGAGCGCCATCTAGTGTCCACAGCAGATTTTCACCTCTACAAAAACAGCTGAAACTTTGACCAATAGGGGGCGCTGTAAATTGATTTCAGCCTACTAACAGGAGCACCCAAAAATGCATGTACATTATTTTTCATACTTATTATTAGTAAATCTTCCTGTGGTAACTTTCTGAGTTGCTGAAGCACGTACACTATGCTGCTGTTTTGAGCCCCTGATGTGACCATTTTTGCCTATTCATCTTAAATGTGTAGATATTATAACATTTGAAGGAAATCCAATCAATTGCAAAACATAAGATTTACCAGAGTACCATTGCATTTGTGAAAAAAAGCTCTCGGTTGCCAGAGACAGGGTTAACTATTTCCGTGATTTAGATTCACAATGTTCAATGTTCTGAACTACAGTGATTTCAGATAGCACAGGTACGTCTGTAAGATGGCAGGGTATCGTATTAGGTCGAGGGCCAGGTGGAAAATCATGTCACTGCCGTGTGTGGCCCAGGTAATTTTTCTAAACCTTAGTGGGCTAATACGTGTTTTATTAACCACGAAAACTATATACTGCATCAAAATCACCAGTTTTGAGTTTCTACTCTACGTAGGCACATTGGGTCTTGCATCTCTTTTCTATTCTTTCAACAACAAAAAATACTGTTATACTCTGAATACTGTGGTAGGCTATATGAGACCAGTTTTTGATTGCACTTTTGTTGTCCTTATGTTGTTCCAATTGCTTCCATTGTTTACCTCATCTGTAAGTCGCTTTGGATAAAAGAGTCTGCTAAATGACTAAATCTAAATGTCAATATAAATATGAGTTTTTAGTAATTATCAGATAACGTCGGCGCACGAGGCACAAGCACTGCTTGCAGACTATTTGTTGCTGTCGGATGTGAAAGATCCATCATATCCATTGGTGCTTTATAATCTGTAAGTAAGTAGAGATAACAGATGAAATCAAAAGCAAAAAGAAACACAATATGTGTAGAAATACAATCAGTTTTGTTTCACTTGAAACATCACATGGTCAGCAATGTCTTGATGTCAAGATGAAATCTAAATAAAACCCGTCAACCCATCCCAAACACAAAATGCACAAAAAGTTGGAAACTTTTTAGTAAAGTAGGTCAAACTTACACAGTTGTGCAGGCCACCAGCAGCAATAAAAAACCAGGACCAACAACAGCAGCGGCAGCAGAATGACAGCAGCACATATACGATCATTGGAATCATAATGTAGTGCTGTAATGATAAAGAAAGAAGGTCATAATCAAATCTGATCTAACAGATAATGATGCATCTGTCAACTTGACTAAAACATAATAAATACTAACTTGAGAATGTAAATCATAAATGAATACAGGAAACATTTTTCGTATGATTCACGATTGTACGAAATTATACAAGTTAACTACTTTGTCAAATTAAAACTTGTGTGAGATCAGGCTGGTGTGTCGGCCATATAAAGAATTAGTTTGTCACGCATGCTTCATTTAACTCACTTTACACAGCCACTCACCATGGACAATAAGATGAAATTTCATGACTATTGTGTGTCTGTTACTGTTGATGTCTAGATGATAAACTCCAGAGTGTTTGGTTATTGTGTCTCTGATGGTCAGATCTCCAGTCTGATGGTCTAAATTCAGTCTGTCTTTGAATCTCTCATCGGTTGTTAATTTGATCTGGCCTGTTTTGTCAAGCTGAGCTAAGAAAGTGCTTTCATTTTCAATTTTCCACAATAGATGAATATTCGTCTGTATTCCAACACCGGCTTTGAGAGTAACAAGTTCTCCCTGATTCACTTCTACTGTCCTCACCGCATCTGTTACAGCAACAAACACGTGACAAACAGGAAAAACTGAAAGAAGAAACTGAAGGTAAATAAGTCAAAGACACTACTCACCACAGACAGTAATGATGAAAGTCATGCGTAAGGTGTGTCTGCTGCCGCTGATCTCAAGATCATAAAATCCAGAGTCTGTGGTGCTGATGTTTGTGACGGTGAGAGATCCGGTCTGTCTGTTTATCTGCATTCTGTTCTTGAATCGCCTATCAGCATCATCATATGTCAGGACATTCTGTGTTGTTTTGTTTATTTCTGCCATGAAAGTGTCAGAACTCCAAAATAACACATCATCTCTCTGCACATCAGTAAAATCAGTGTGTAGAGTGACAGAATCTCCCTTCATCACTGACACTGACTTCACTCTGTCTACATAAGAACAAACAGAAAATCCCTCAGAGATAACATTTTTGAAGTAGCCCACTAAGTTTAATTACTAAAAACAAAGAAGAATAGATTTTATATGACATTCTGCTCTTGTGTTGATGTATTTATTTAACATATCAGAATGTGAAACAGATAACTTTATATTAGCGCTGTCAAACGATTAATCGCGATTAATCGCACCCAGAATAAAAGTTTGTGCTTACGTAATATTTGTCTGTGTACTGCGCAAATTAATTTTGTATTTATAAAAACATTCAAATACATGCAAATATTTAAGAAAAATATCAAATATAAAAATTAATAAACATTTTATATAATTAAAATGATTGGTAAATATAAATATATATATTTTTAAATGTCAATATTTTCTAAACAAATATAGATGTATGTGTTTATAAATACAAAATTAATATGTTAATATTAATATAAATACACAAGACATGTATTATGTAAACACAAACTTTTATTCAGAATGTGAAACAGATAACCTTACATTAGCGCTGTCAAACGATTAATCGCGATTAATCGCATCCAGAATAAAAGTTTGTGCTTGCATAATATTTGTCTGTGTACTGCACAAATTAATTTTGTATTTATAAAAACATTCAAATACACACAAATATTTGAGAAAAATATCAAATATAAAAATTAATAAACATGTTATATAATTAAAATGATTGGTAAATATAAATAAATTCTTTTTAAATGTCAATATTTTCTAAACAAATATACATGTATGTGTTTATAAATACAAAATTAATATGTTAATATTAATATAAATACAGACATGTATTATGTAAACACAAACTTTTATTCAAGATGCGATTAATCATTTGACAGCCCTAGTTTATATAGCGTAAATAAAACGTTACACAAATGTTGCACTTTGGCCTGAAATTCGTTTATGTAGTAAAATGTAGTAGTAATATTTCCAAACATTTTTTTATAGTTGTATAACGTTTGTTGTACAATTTAAAGAGATATGTTATTATGTCAAATGCACGTTTTGGTTATTGCTGGGTTTACCCTTGAATGTGTGATTATGTATTGGCTCTTTAGGGCTTGGCATTATAGTCATATATAGCTAAGTATATAGTCATGCACAACTTCAGAGGTAAATATTTGCAATCAACAAACACAGACTGACATCATGTGATTCTGTTCATTTATCGCGCATACTTTAACTAATTTATTTATCAGATGCTTATCCAAAGCATCTCATACATGAAGTACACAGAAAATAGATGCTTTTTTATCACACTGTCAAACATAAGCTACTCACCAGAGACAGTAATGTTGAACCTCTTGTGTATAGTATGAGTACCGCTGATGATGTGAACTTGATAAAGCCCTGACATTGTAGCTCCGATGTTTCTGATGGTGAGGTCTCCTTTCTGATGATCCAGTTGCATTTTTGATCCAATTCTCTTATCAGGAGTATAATCAACAGAGAAGATTTGGGCCGCTCTATTAATTTGAGCTATGACAGTATTTTCAGGTTCAGAAACCCACAATATCACATCATCTCTCTGTATGTCAGTAAGAACAGTGTGTAGAGTGACAGAATCTCCCTCCATCACTGACATTTGTTTCACTCCTCCTGTATCACCAAACACACCTGAACAACACAAACAGTTATTGAGGTTTTTTTTTATTGATTAGGAACCCAAATTAAAGGCGGGGTGTCCGATTTCTCTTAGCCGTTGTTGATGTTCAAATCACCAAAACAAACACACCCCTACCCCCATCTGTCGCTTTCGTCAGCGCTCGGCTCGGCAAATGTCCGTCCTGTGCACTGTGCACCTTACTGCTGATTGGCTAAAAGGTTGTTTTGGTACTCGGCCCGACTCAGTTGTCTAAAGCGTAATTCGGAAATCGGTTACCCCGACTTTAAGCACTACTAAAATAATTGACATTTATATTCTTAATATATCATCAATAGACGCATTTTCTGTTAGTAAACATTGTGACGTGTTTTCATGGGCGGAGCTGACGTGGAGGCAGAAAGATCCCCCCCCCTTTTTGAAAAAGTTAACTTTAACGCCAGGACTCCGGGTCGACCTGTTCGCGCTCCCTCAACGGATCCAGGGACGAACTGACAGGATTACCTGTGACCTGACATCTACACTTACCAGACAGAGAAACCAAGCATGTATAGTAAAGATAAACTGAGAGCGTAATAAACGTTAGCAAATGTATTTACTTGAACACAAACCAGACACATAACATGAGCCTTCTCACTGTTCTCTCTCCCTTTATACTAATGCACTTGTGACAACTAAAGAAATAGAGATGACAAACAGTTTTGGTCATCATACACAGCATGTGATTGACACATTAGACAACCCTTAAGCATGTGACAGCCAGAGGGTGAAAACAAGGTGTATCAGTAATAAAATAACCATTTAAAATGAGCTTCCTTAAATATTACCTTCAACACCATTTTCATTTAAACGTACACTAAAATAAAAGTGACCTATGCTTTTTTGTATTCAAGGCACACAATAGTGAGATACTCACCAACACTGAATGTCTTTGTTGTGGTCTTCTCTCCGGTGATGTCTAGATGATAAACTCCAGTGTGTTCAGATCTGATGTTGGTGATGGTGAGATCTCCACTCTGATCATTTAGCTTCAGTCTGCCATTAAATCTGCCATTTGAGCCATTAGGAAATGAGATCGTATTAGCTGCTCTGTTGATAACAGCTATGAGAACCTGTTCGTCTCCAAAGCTCCACTCGATCACATCATCTCTGTGTATGTCAGTAAGACCAGTGTGTAGAGTGACAGAATCTCCCTCCATCACTGACACTGTATCACCAAACACGCCTGAGCAAGGAGAAAGATTAAAGAGTAAACATACTGTTCTTCACTAGCCTAACGCTGAAAACATTTCTATTAAATTACTGTTCCTCAAATACTTCTGACTGACTTTAAAAAACAGGAGGATATCGTATCCATTTGTAAAAATCTTCTAAACTAGTTTCTAACAGGTCACGTTTTTAGTCGTGTAACAATGAAAAGCCACTTTTAACGAATAAACTAAAAAAATCGACTGCGAAATGTAACTGTAATGCTACATCAAACACAAATGTTCCTATCCGAAAGAGAAAGCGAAAGCGAAAGCGTTTGAGCAGTTCATAAATTTACCGTTCACGAAAACAGACAAAACAAAGATCAAACAGAGTCTCTTCATGTTACTGTTGGGTGATGAGTTACTAAAGATTATCAGTAAATTTCTCAAATGATCCGTTGTTTCGGTGAGAGTAGCGGAGACGGACAGCAGCCGCGGGTCGGAATGATGAGCGATGTAAAGTTAGTTTTGTTTTCGATATTCCCGACACATGCAGCGATTAAACGCCAATAACTCCAAAACGACTTGCCCTTCAAATATCTTAATAATATTACCGCAGGACGAAGCTGATAATATTTCACAAGCTTCTTTTATGTTCTTTTCGCTCGATATGATAAACACTGCACCAGGGACGTGCACAGACATTTTGAGGGTCATGGGCTCAAGTGGAAAAAAGGGCACTTCTCATATTTGTTTTATTTTTTTCCAAACAAAATGTTAAATATATTAAAAACAACTTTGTTTTAAATCACTCACACTCACCCAATTGTTTCATGTTGTTTCATTTTCCAACAATGGTCTTCTGTAGAATTCACAAATTTAATCACAAGAACAGGCAACAACAAAGGAAATTAAGCCACAATGTGTATGTTTTCTATGCTAAAGTTTCAAGTATATATTTATACATTTATACATATATTATATATATAATATAATTTATTTTGCACAAGCCAATAAACTGTTTTAATTATTTTGGTGTTATTGGGACACCAACAATGAACTTCACACTAAACTGAAAAAGGCAGTAGGTGCTAATTTGTTATTTTACAGGACAAAAACCTGCAAAAATAATTAAAACACACTGCAAAAAATAATTGACAAAATACAAAAATACAGCAGCTTAACTAATTATTATTATTATTAATACTATTGTTGGTGCTATAATTACACTTACTGTACCACACACACACTAATGGTGACAAGAACTTTGTTTCACATTTGAGGGAGGGTTTAGATCTATCAGCGCATACACAACATATAAAATGGATAGTTATCAGACGAGGAGTCTGACATCAAACTTATCAAGTTATTGTTTAAGGCGGGACACTTAATGTACTGTTCAAGTTTGACATGTTGGTCTATTTTGCTTTCATGTCTTCTTTTGCTCTAATGGAAAGGACATTTCCAAAATACATATAAAGTTGTTTGTTTTAAGCCTTCTATACCCTCGTCTGTTTGCTTCTGTAGATTTCTTCTAAATTAACCCAAAACAAGCTGCATATACAGTATATCTGCATATGTAAACATAACATTTCATGGGAAAAGACCCATGATGTAAGTCATATTAACTAATAACTGGTGGTATGCTTTAGTCATTTTTGTTATATATTGTCCCCCTCTATTGAATGACCCTGGTTGTATAGATCTGTCTACCTGCTGGACAAAGCTATTAGCCTACACAAAGTAAGTTATTTTTGAACATGTTGTTCACTAATCGGCCACTAGGTTCAAAAGAGAGGTTGTGAATGTTGTCCATTGACCCCCTCTACAGAACGACACTGGTCTCATGTCTTTATGCCGTGTAACAAAAAAACTGTTAAAAAATACCCACCGGGCTAGATACTAAACGAAGAAAACTTGCACTTTTCCTACGGTCCCTTACTTACAACTCCGCAAAGAGCGAGCTCTCCCGGCTTAATGCACATTGCGACGGCTTTAGCGGGGCAGTGCTTATCATATCGAGCGAAAACAATATAAAAGAATCTGTGAAACATTATCGGCTTTGTCCTATTAGCGGTAATTTTATTACAATATTAGAAGGTAAAGTCGTTGTGGAGTTATTGGCCTTTCATTGCTGAATGTGTCGGGAATATCGAAAACAAAACAACATTCATTCAGGAATCCCCTGCTATTCCCTCACGAACCAGCAGGGCTTCACGAACCCCAGTTTAGGAAACCCTGCACATACAACAAAACAATCCAAAATACACCCAAGTCGTGATTTAAAACTGACAAAAACCCTTTATATCCATAACGAAATCCCAGATGACCAGACAACGATTACAGTATAACACTACAGTATGGAATATTTCAGTATAGAAGCTTCTGCTGGCATAATCCTGTTTTTTATATCAAACGTATCTGAATATTACTAAAAAGACTTGAACTAAACCTATAAACAATTCCATAAACAAACATTTTTGTTGTAGTTCAGAAGAACAGACTGAAAGAAAGTGGATGTTAAATTTGTATCGTTTTATTGTCTCTCCAAGTTAAAAGACTTGTTAGCCCCCACTATACTTACTGTATATGTTTTTACATAGCTAGCCCACATTGTGATAGGTGATCCCATTTAAAGCACCAGTGGTCTGGACTTGGTCATCTATATCTGGATGATTCAATTTTGCTTTAAAAACTGTCGCTCAAATTAAATTGCATTAGCTGATCATGGGATTTACAAATCCTCATCGCTCTGATCCAGATTAAACTTTTTGAACAATTGGGCCCTTGTGTAAGTCAAAGCCAAAATAAAAGCAATAAGAAACACATTTGAAATACCTTTTGTTACACCTGCTGTGTCTCCTCGCCTAAGTATGATGTCATCTTTGGACTCCTGGCTCTCCATAGCTACATGTGAGGTTTATCTTTTACTAATGGCAAAGTTAGTAAACAAAGTTACACGGTGGCTGATGTAATTTATCACTTATGCATTTAGCAGACACTTATTCAAAGGGACTTACAGTAGGCCTACATTACAAAGTACACAATTTAACAATGTCTAACATCCATAATAAAAAGTGTTGTATATACAACATCAAAATCATTTAGCTTCATTTGAATATCCATTCTGATTGGTTAGTTCACAGAGAGGAGGCTTTTTACTGTCAGCCTCCTCTGGCATTCATGTAGTGTCTAAAGCCAGATGATGACAACAGCTGCAGATTCTCTGTTCTCGCTACACCACTTTACAATACAACACTTTATCATCAAACCTGAATGAAACGTGCAACCCCTAAAGGAAATGTTTCACGCCTTTGTTCTCCTGTGTCTGGTCGGTAAGTTATGCACTTGTTTATATGCTTCATGGTAGTAATTAGTTGAAAGTAATAGTTGCATTTGCTTCTATTCCATGAAATATAGCCTGGATATACACTTTAAAAAAATCTGTAAAAATAGGGCACAATACACTATTGATATGAAGAAATCTGCTGGGTTTATTTTGACAACTGATTCACCTCTATCTTGAAATGGGCACTGCATTGTGCCGTGTTTCAGCGTTAACTGAAATGTCAGTGAAATGAACAGACAGTGTCACATAGTTTTATTTCATAGCATTCTTAATTATTAAGACATTTTAATTATTCTTCAAACAATTCATGCTAGTAATATTATAACATACATTTACATACTTAAATTGGTTGAATGAGACTTTCTTTATTTAAAAAGCGTCTCCATAATAATGATGCCTTTCTGAGGGATATGTTTGGTCAAACGTTTTTGTATGTAACTACAGTGAACTTCAATTCTGTCATCAAAAATCAAGACGCTAAGTCTGTGAAACCGGGCTTTAAAGTTTTATCATACCAACTTAAGTTAGTCTACTGTTCTCCGCTTGTGTTGTTCAGGTGTGTTTGGAGTTGATCCAGATGAAGTGAAGTCAGTATCAGTGTTGGAGGGACATTATGTCACACTACACACCAATGTTACTGACATACAGAGAATCCGTCTGCTACTGTGGAAGTTCGGACCAACGGAGGCTCTCATAGTTAAAATAAACAAAGAAGCCAATAAGACGTCAGTATATGCTGATGTTCAAGATGGGATGTTCAGAGACAGACTGCAGGTGGATGATCAGACTGGATCTCTCACCATCACAAACAACAGAATCGCTCACTCTGGACTTTATCAAATCACCATCAGCAGCTGGCAGAAGACCACATGCAGATTCAACGTCACTGTCTACGGTGAGTGAAGAGCTACCATTTGTACTCTCTCTATTATATATTGAAGTTGACATCAGACGGATTCGGTTACAGTACTGACTCTTATTGTTCATTACAGAACGGTCTCAGACCTTCAGTCATAAAGTTTTGATCTCTTGTGCTGTTGGCGGATCTCTGATGGTGACCGCTGCAATTCTGATGTTCTGCCTTTGCAGAAAATATAGAATTACAGATCGACAAGGCAAGAATATTATCTACTGTTAGTATAGTAGTATATGACATACAGTATACAAAATTTCATTTGAAAGAGCAATAAAAAAGATACAGTAATGTAGGAAACAGATCTAATGCTTACCATTGTTGAAACAGTTGAAAACAGAGTGGAGATCACTTACGCCGATCCAACATTCTGTAAAAGACAAAGACATCAACCGGTAAGAACGGTACTGTCTCCTATTTTCATTGACTGACAGTGAAAACACACAAAAACACCTACATGTCAAAAACACATGTCAGTGTGGTCGTAGAGAACAAAGAATGATAAGGACTTGAAATCGACATGTTTCATGTCAAATGTGTGCGAGTGGGCAATATTTGTGGTTTCTCTGCTAGGAAACTTGTAACAGTGGGGGCTGACTTCATCCACTAAAACACAACATCACACACATGGTGTTTGTGTTAACCATGTTATGCACGAACAAGCACAAATGTGTAAATATGAATTCAACTCGTTTGTGTGTATATTACAATAAAATGGAAGTCAGAGTTCACCCCAAAATGAAAATTCTGTCATCAATTACTCACCCTCAATGGGTGCCACCGCTGTTCGGTTATTAACATTCTTCAAAATATCTTCTTTTGTGTTCTGCGGAAGAAAGAAAGTCATACAGGTTCGAGATGACAAGAGGATGCGTAAATGATGACAGAATTTTCATTTTGGGGTGAACTATCAGTTTAAGGAGAAATGTGAGAAAATTGTTGTCCATGACATCACAACGGTAAAGTCTGAGCGGACATAAGATTCCAACTTTAGAAGTCGAGGTCAACGGAAACTCACAAATACGAAAATTCCAATATGACATGCGTCATACATCATTTTGTTGTGTTCAACATCATGATTAGTTTTATCAATTTACATTACAAAGTAAAATAAACAATCATAATTATCAAGGACAGTAAAAATGCTGATAAAATAAACACAGCAAACCAAAGCCCCATAGGCTTTATGTTTATCCGAAAATCAGCTTTTAAAACTGTAGAGAGAGAGAGAGCGAGAGAGAGAGCGAGAGCGAGAGAGAGAGAGAGAGAGTCTTTTTAAATTCAAGTTTTACAGCTTCATTTATGCTGAATTATGAGGTTTGGCCATAGCCCTGTGACTCTGCAAGGAACTGAGCATGTGAGCTCATTATTTGCATGATTGGCAAATTGTCTTGTCAATTTGTTTTTCTATTGTCTTTACAGCGAGCTCCACTGGAGAATGAGGTGATATACACAGGTGTCATGAGGCGATGATTAAACTCTCTGCAATGCCTGAATTAGCATGTCATTTGTCTTTTTTGACGAGACTCTCGTGACCCTGAAAGTTAATGCGTGATTCATTTCATATACACGTGACTCTGGTTTGATATGTGTGCAGAGTAACCTGACTTTAATGAACATTTGAACTTAAATAAATCAACACAGAGCAATAAAATATCTAAGGCGACAGAAAGTCTGTTCTGTAACAAGAATACACACAGATAGCACAGGTACGTCTGTAATACGTCTGCCAAAGATCTGGAGATCTGGGAAACATCTGCTGTGTAAAAACATCAGATAAACGTCTTAGAAAGATCAGATTTACATCTATTCTAAATCATACACATCTTACAGACATCTTCTAGCTGTCTATATGACATCTGACAGCAGTCTCAGAGATGTATTGCAGATGAGCAAACTATGTCTTGCAGGTGTAAGTGCAGACATCAAACAGATGTTAGCACTGTTTAACATATCACAACTTAAAATTTGTTTAAGTTTCCACTTCCACTGACTGCACTTAACACTCTATAACTTCTTCTCTGAGTCAAAGTGAAACCTGATGTGTTACATTGTGAAGGTGTGGAAAGAAATGTGGTCTGTTGGAGACGTAAGGTCACTTTAAGAGTTGAATCATTAAAAGTAACACTGCCACATGATTCTTTTGTTATGTAACTTATGTTTATCCTGATTCACACTGATGTGACAAACACTGACAACATAGTACGAATAAAATATGTCATTGACTCAGCACACAATAGTGTTTGTACGCTTATATATAGTTCCACTTATCATAATAACAGGCCCACAGAAAACAGTTCAACTTTTAATTCAACATACCTGACACAATAAAGAGGCGTGTTGGTTAGGGTGACCACCATACGTGCCATTTTCCCGGACAAGTCCTGGACAGGATGTCGGGTATCCATGTCGTCCTCCGGAGGTCGCATTTAGCCACCGCATGTCATTGAGGTTTGTTATTTCAGGTCTTATTTCAGAAAAGCAGTCGTTATATTTCAAGCTAAGAACGAAAACAACACTTATACATCTTAAGAGAAATAAATGTTAATTTCATTTTTCATTATTCGTTTTAAACGTGTTAACTTCTCTTTTATCGCAGCTTTTAAGCTGAAAATTAAAGTTACGATGAAATATACGCGCCGATCGCCAACAAAACAAAGACATATGGCTTCATGTCCGGCGTCTTTTAACACTGGGACCACGCCATCTATCAGTTTCAAACAATCTCCAAATCCAGTGTTATATCCACCTTTATATAACATCCATCACTGAAATGCCGTGAACAAACAAACACACCTCAACTTCTCTCACTATAGCAAGTGTAACGAGCTGCAGCTGCAGGCCCACAGCGCAGCCAATCTTGACACAGCGCAGCCAACCTTTATAAGCGGGTCTTCCTATATCTCGTTGGTTGGCGCGTGGGCAGGCTTTTCCTTTCACCTTGCCGTGGGCGTGCTTTTCTGGGAGAATTGTCCAATAAAAGGAATAGGATCCCCGTTACGAAACAGGGATAGACTTATAAAAAACTTTCCGAAACAAGTTGGAGTTCTGGGGGAGCGTATCAAGCACAGAAATACTACATCATACGTCCAACTTGTTTTTTGACAAGCTGACCTTGTTAAGCATGAGAAGCCAGCAAGTTCAACTCTGTAAAGAAGTCAGAATGCATGACAGAATGTTATCCCACCTTTAAAGAAACCTGTATGGCACATTGACATCTAAGCAGTTGAGCTTGGTATCACATGTTTATGTTGTCACTTTGAAACCGTCTTTTCTCAATGGTTTGATTTATTTGCACGCTCAGATTCCAGATTTTTAAATGGTTGTATCTCGGCCAAATATTGTCCTATCCTACCAAACCATACATTAATGGAAAGCTTTTTAATTCAGCTTTCAGATCATGCATAAATCTCAATTTCGAAAAATTGACTCTTAAGGCTGGTTTTGTTGTCCAGGGTCACACTTCCTCCTTTTATCCATTGTTTTTCACATGACCTGTAAAAAATATGCATCCAGTGTGTAAAAGCTGTAAAAGTGAAGCACATCACTGCAGCTGAATGTCTCCATTCATCAAAGGACCTGTCTCATTCACTCTGTTGGAATCTGTTGGAAACACAGATGACGGATAAAATCAAAAGGCGAGTCGATCAGAGAGTATGAACCAATAACACTCATCTTTAAATTAAGTACGTCTTCTCTAATAATATCTGCCGTTGACATGATCAAGTAATACGTCTTTTGTTAATGTTTCATAAACTAAAGGCTATCAAACCCATCATTTGCTCCACATATGTCAAATATAGTTCATTATCAATCATCAACTTCTTTACATGAACTTAAGCTCTCAGATTGTCTCTCAAAATACTAATGTATAAGAAAGATACATGCATTATATACTGTATGCAATGCTTTGACTCTTTTTGGACAAGTGAAATGCATTGAAGTGAAATGAAGAAAAGTATTGAGGTACTCACTAGTGACAGTCAGTCTGAATCTCTTGTATGAGGTCTCATTACTGCTGATGATTTTCAGTTGATAAACTCCAGAGTCTGTAGTTCTGGTGTCACTGATGGTGAGAGAGCCAGACTGAGGACTCTGTGTCAGTCTGTCAGAGAATCTCCCATCAAGAACATCATTACATGTTGTGCCGTTCGGGCTCCTGATTTCAGCTATGAGAGTCCTTTGAAGTCCAAACCTCCACTTAATCACATCATCAGGTTTCACAATAAAATCAGTGTGTAGAGTGACCGGATCTCCTTCCATCACTGAGATGCAACAAAAATGAACGGCGCGAAAACAAAGTAATCAGTGTCGTATGAAAACCTGAACCCTTCACACACATGCAAACAACACAAGATCGGCTCTGTCCGTAATATTTGTGTTTCTTAGATGTCTCTTTATACACTGTTTGAATATCTGAATTAAAACCCAAACATTTACACATTTAAATTTAATCTCTACTGTATCAGAATAAAGATGATGATATTTCTGATTCTTACCCTCGAGTGTTCTTGCTTTAGGGAAACATCGGCGAATGTACGAAACGGCAGCGGCGGCGGCAGCAGCAATAAGCAGCGAGACAGTGACACATATTCCTGCTACAACACCCGAAGACAGACCCAATGCTGTAATGAAAGACATTTCAATTATTTTGCAAATAAATTCATATGTACATGTAATGAAATAAAAAAAGACTGAATACTTGCTGTGTAGTAAACCACTGTGATTTCACAGATTTGTCAACAATTAAACTACTGCTATCTGTATTTTAAATTGCCTACGTTAATAATATTGTGCAAATGAATTATCACTCTAAAGGATAATGTTTAATACCGACACAAGTCTAGCTACATGCTGCTTACTAAGTATGTGGGTCATTCTATAATTGTGTGTACACCTCATGTCCATAGGATGTATTTTTAATACATAGTCATCAATATAAAACATCAGTACTTTTTAAAGTAAAAGAAAATGACATTTTCCCTAAACACGCCATTACATGGTGAACAAGCCATATGTTAAGTTCAAAAAGAGCGTTTATATCACACAAAACTCTGATTTTGCTCATTCTACTAATATAAATGTATTTAAGTTTTGCATTCAGTTAGTTTAGATAAATTGTGATTTTCTTATCTTTAGCGTGTCCGAGAAACGCAGCTGAGAAACTTCGTCCCAATCTCACATAATTTACATATTGTGAAGTCATAGAAGTGTGTGAATAAAATACTAGGAGGTGTGTCCTCTCTCTTTTCCCAAATATTGGTTAAAATAGCAAACATGCGTCAAGAGTGGATAACTAACTGTCAACAATGTTACTCAAATATTATTGTTGCAAATTTTAATTTTAAAGTAAACCTTATGTGTATGAAAATGCATTTCTAAACATACCGTGTGCTCTGCTGTTCTTGGCTTTTGTGTTGAGTCTAAGGCCGACTAAAAATGTTTTAAAAATGTCAACCATGTTACTGTCAACTCTGTTACTCAGTCAGGTAAAAATATAAGGGAAAGAAATCTAAAAAAAGACTGTTTAACAGAATAAATATTTGAGTATAAAGGGTTTTATGTAAGGTTATGCTTGGTTTTATAAAAACTGAAAATTTTCAAAAAAACATTCAAAATTTCATATCCCAGGTGTACCCGTAATAATATGCACAAACATTGCTCATTTACTTTCACCAATTTTCTGTACATTCCTCATTTACTGTAATGACATAAGTGTAATTTTTCCACTAAATAGAATTGAATTATTTCTTCATATGTTCTAGTGCTGATTTAGACTATGGCAAACACACGAGTTACTCACCACCGACAGTCACAATGAATCTCCTTTGAATGGATCGTCTTCTGTTGATAATCTTCAGTTCATAAAGTCCAGAAAGATCAGTTTCGATGTTGTTGATGGTGAGAGATCCAGTCTGATCATCCACCTGCAGTCTGTCTCTGAATCTCCCTTCAAGAACATCAACATATACTGACGTCAAATTGACATCTTTGTTGATTTTAGCTATAGGAGTGTCTGAAGTTCCAAACCTCCACTCAACCTTATCATATCTCTGTATGTGAGTAAAATCAGTGTGTAGAGTGACAGAATCTCCCTCCATCACTGACACTGACTTCACTTCACCTGCATCACCAAACACACAAAACAAGTGAAGGAAATTGGAATTATTCACAGTGATCATGTGAATACGATGTTTATTATATTGACGGACTAGATGTACTCACCACCGACAGTAACGGTGTATGACCGGTGTATGGTGTGTGTTATGCTGCTGATATCGACATCATAATGTCCAGAGTGTTTGATTCGGATGCTTGTGATGGTCAGAGATCCGGTCAGATCCAGCTGCAGTCTGTCTGTGAATCTCCCATCAGAAACATCATATTTAGGGAAGACGGAAGTCTTTCTGTTAAGTTCAGCTAGAAAAGAGCTTCCACGTTGAAACCTCCAGCGTATCACATCAAATTTCTTGATGTCAGGAACGTCAGCGTGTAGAGTGACAGAATCTCCATCCATCACTGACACTGACTTCCCTTCATCTGCATCACCAAACACACCTGCAGAAACATTCAATAAACTAATTTATTAAAGCCACTTTAGGACTTACGACGAAGATTTGATGTGTAATGGTACAAAAACACGTGTAGACGCGAATGTGTTGATAAACTGAATAAAAACTGATGAAAGTGACAGCAGGAGAGAGTGAAGAACAGACAGATGGAAAGAGATTTTACATGCAGTATTAAAATAAGGTGATCCAGACACTGCAGACGACACTGAATACAGGAATAAACAGTCCAACATGTTTTACAAGCCAAACATTCAAACAGCATGTGTTAAAGGGATAGTTCACCCCAAAACAAAAAATGACTAACCCTCTGGGCATGTCAAACCTGTATGACTTTCTGTCTTCTGCATAACACAAAACAAGATATTCTGAAGAATGATGGCAACCAGTACCCATTGACTTCAATTGAAGTCAATGGTTTTTGGTTACTGACGTTCTTCAAAATATCTTATTTTTGTGTTATGCAGAGGAAAGAAACTCATACAGGTTTGAAATAACAAGAGAGTGAGTAAAGTGTGACAGAATTTTCATTTTGGGGTCTTTTCAATGAAACACAGCTTTTACGATTTATGAAAGTAAAGGAACATACCTGAATGACCTGCTGCAACCAAGCTGATGAGCCATTAGATTTTCAGATTCAGAAAAAAAGAATACCGGAGAGAGGCAGGCAGTTTTAGTAAAGCGATGAAAAGATGTAACCAGTACAAAGAAAGTACCTCAAAGTTAAGTTAAACCCCCTCAGAAAAATGTTTAGATGTGGTTCTTGTTAGTATGTCAGTATAAAACACATGCAATGTGCAATATAAAGACTATTTTAACGTTCTCCGATTTCACACATAATTCTTATTAACACTGCTGATTGCATTATGTTATGCAAACTATTACTTTTATTAATATCAAGTAATCACTGGGATACTCACTAAAACGGAATGTCTTTGTTGTAACCTTCTTTCCAGTGATCTCTAGTTGATAAACTCCCTCGAGTTCAGATCTGACGTCTATGATGGTGAGATCTCCAGTCTGATCGTTCAGCATCAGTCTGTCAGTAAATCTGCCACCAGTGTCATTATATAATGAAATCTTATTGGCCTCTCGGTTAAGTTTTGCTATGAGATCGAGTTGAGCTCCATATCTCCACTCAATCAAATCATCTGTCTGTATCACAATATTAGTGTGTAACGTGACAGAATCTCCCTCCATCACTGACACTGACTCGACTTCATCTGTCACAGCACCTACAGGACAAACAAAACAGTCAAGAGATCAAAAACATTTCCATTTCAGTACCATGCAGACTGCAGTATCTACTCTGCTTCTGCTTTGCAGAAAGTGAAAGCGAAAGTGTTGAGAAATGAATTTACCGTTGATGAATAAAGAGATGATGAAGAGTAAAGAGATGGTCTTCATGTTGCTGTTCGAGTTCTTAAAAGATGATCAGAAGTTATGCAACAGTTTCTGATTGCTAACGTTAGCCAGAAACAGCCGCCGCGCGCCAGTAAACACACTGACTGAAAACATAACGACGACAATAAATATCACTAAACTAAACCTACACACACTGATATAGCGATTACGATTCGGTGGCAACGTTCTTCGTGCATCCATTGATGGTAAAACAGCCACATTTGGCATCGCTTTCAAGAAGAGTAAAATAAACAGACGCGGTCAAAATGGCGGATTTGTTTTTCTGTGATCTCGCGAGACCTGCTGATAAACACCAACACTTCAAACATCGACTTTTTGCGATCTGGTGCCCGTTCTTCGTACATCGTTCAAACACGAAACGTCCGAGATGACCTAATCCCGCTAATCATGATCTGGATAATTCGTTGATGATTATTATATCTGGATTAAATTGTCTGGGATCATGCACGCACTGTTTGGAAAGGCAGCATATATGGATAGAAGAACCACTGGTTCTGAACCAGTGATCAGCAGTGCTGCTATTGGCTGGTTGTTATGTCAGTTACGTCCATATTTTAACTGCCGCTTGAAGGTTATGACAAATTTTAAAACCTTTTTAAAATGTCAGGAACACTTCAAACGACGCACAGACAGATACCTTTCAGATATATTTATTACATTTTAAAGCAGTTGTAAACTGAAGTTGTATACTTGATAAATTAACTTTTAGTTCATTTTTAATACATTCTCTTTTTTAGTGGTTAATTGCAACGAGATGGTGTTTTCCTCCCACAAAATAAAGTTTTTTATGCTCATAAGTGTTCACTGCATATAAGGAAAGTGTCTGAAGACTGTCTATTTCAATAACATTTATGAAGTTGGATAAACTCAGTAGCAGCTGGAGGAGTTCACATCATCTGAAAGGCTATTTACATCTGCTGAGTCTGCACAGAAAAGTGGTACAGAGATGAGGCAAATATGATTTTGTTGTGCTATTTTTGTGAATTATAGATTTATCTTTGAAGTCTTTAAAGGTTGAATATATGCAAAAAAATTCAACTTCAATACATTGACCATGACAATATAAAGAACACAAACCTAAAACTGGAGATATTTTTAAAAGATTGGAGATTTAGAAACTATTTCTATATTGTTTACTGACCTAACATCTCTTATTGCAGGTAAAAGATGACACTGATACCTGCCTATTTTCCATGGAGATTAAAAGTAAAATGCATGTGGGACTAAGCATGTTTGTGTTGTTTTTTTATTCAAGAATAATAAAGAAATGGTATTCCAAGAGTTATATCTCATGAATCTCAGTCTAAGTGTAGTGGTTTAGAAATGATCATCAGGCTGCTTCCTCATCACAGGTCTCCTCTTTTTTCTGATGATGTATGTAGTGTAGCACATGCAACAGTACAGGCCCTGTCAGGTTCATCCATTAGACGTTTGATACACTGAAATCCTTCATTCCTCTCAGTTGCCCAAAGGTCATTTCATGATCCTGTCCTAACTTGAGCTGCAGTGTAACAGGTTTGGGTCAGGGAATGGTGTCTTCAAACACAGTCCCATCATAAATGTGGCTGAAGATTGTTGACTCGTGCAGATTCAGGTCATTTTGCTTCAGTGCTGGTGATAGGTGCACATAAGTTCACACACCATCTAAGAGATTAATCAGTCAGCTTTCTTATTGATGCAATTACTTTTTGCTTAATACTAGTACTAATATTACAATTAATATAACCTGCAAATAATATAATTTATTTTCAGAAACCCGAGGCCTCAGAGGCCTTGATGCAGCCTATGACATCAATCAAAACACATACAATGTTCATTGACATGATCATAACTACGTCATCTTTAGTTCCCTTACATCATATTTATTGGTAGAAAAAAACAGAGTTATAAGGTGGGCTCTTAAGAGACTGAAATACCACAAATTTGCAAATGGCAGGACAGACTGCGTTTTTATAAATTCCCTGCATCATATACACATAAAAGCACTGTTTGTGCTTTTATATATATTTGATATGAAGGTCCAACAAATTTATAAGAAAAAAACCCCGATATTTATTCATTCATATATTTCCGTCGTCACCGAACAATATTCTAAATATATTATGTTACAATAAATATTGTTCTAAAAGTAAAACATCACGTTGATTAAATGTTAAATTTGCAAAGCTCTTTATATTAATCCTGTACCTTGCGCAACACGTTGCTTTTGTATGAATGAAGCCGACTTGACTGTGTCATGGCTGCCATCTAATTCTGTTTACATGAAATAAGCCTGCTCAATCAGCATTTCTTAAGTCAAGTTATTTGAGGTCAAATATAATTAGGACAAAAGTTATATTTGACCCAATTCATATTTTGACATCAAGCCTTCATCAATTGTTTTATCCATTAAAAAGTGGATAAATACGTACTCAAAATGTCAAAAAACAAGAGAACCATTCGTACAATTTATCAGTGATAGTCTGATGGTGTCTGTGATCTTTTCTTCTGTTCATCTCTTACGTCAGATCTGATGTCATAAGCCAGTACAGCAACAGTAGCCACCCCCACCAGACCTGAGATGACCAATCGGATCACAGCTTCAGAAACATTACAACAGCACACGCATTCTGATAGAAAGAAAAACATTCAGATGTTTCAAACTTTCATTCCAGAAAACAAATAGCGGAAAAAAAAGTTGACGTGACTCACCTGAACACTTGTGACAGAATTGAGTGATGTGTAGATGTTGTGTGTGGTTTGTGATGGGATTGTTGAAAACACATCTGTATGTGTTTGTATCCTGATATTCCACCTCCAGAGGTAGAGAGAGTCTGATGTTGAGATCAGACACACTGATGCTGGACAATAAACTCTTTCCTTTGTACCAGGAGAAACTCACATGTGACACATTCATCACTGAACACAACAACACACATGTTGACACTGAAGACGATGAAGAGTTTTGTGGACAGTAACTGGTGATGACAGGAACAGGCAGACGAGCTGAAAAACATTTGAGAACAAATACACATATTCATAAAGCTTTCATAATTCAGTTTTTATAAGACAGAGGGCAAACAATAGCTCTTTACTCACCATAGACAGCAAAACTGAATCTATACGAAGCCTTCTGCTTGCCGCTGATGGTCATTTGATAAAGTCCAGAGTGTTGAGTTGTGATGTTTGTGATGGTGAGAGATCCAGTCTGATCGTCCACCTGCAGTCTGTCTCTGAACATCCCATCATGAACATCATCAAATACTGACACTCGATTGGCTTCTCTGTTGACTCGAGCGATCGGAGTCCCTCGAGTTACAAAACTCCACAGTATCAGATGAGCTTTCTGTATGTCTGTAACATTATTATACAGAGTGACAGAATCTCCCTCCATCACTGACACGGACTTCACTTCATCTGGATCACCAAACACAAAGAACAAACAGGAACAGATTAAAGAGGAAAAAAAATACTTGATTCAAAAAGCTTAATTGGATGGATAGTAGAAGTATGTATTTAATTCTTACTATTTAAGTGCTACTTTAAATTATAAATACACGTTGATCACTTACCCACCAGACAACAAAAGAACAAAGAGAGAAAAACAAGCAAGAGAAACATTGTCTTGAAGAGTTCAGGTGTCTGAAAAAGTGTCGTTTGAAAAGACAATCTGAGAGTGCCATGGTTGCGCTGAGATAACGCTGGTGATGTTGCTGACTTCCGCAAGATTTAACCACTGAATGTGACCAGCATATTTTTTTCACGCACAGCCCACCCTTAAAGGCACATCATCTGATCAACCTGAAGAAACGCCAAACTAATTTCACATAACACATTTTATGGGTGATTCTATAACTGCAGCTACATTTGGTGTCTGAAGTTATTGAGGGTTTTTATCTGTTACTTCACACAATCACAAGATGTTTCAGGCCATAACAGCAATGTTATTTTTTTCGTAAAAATTAAAAGTCATGATTTCTTGTTGCCTAACATGTCATTAGCTCATTTTTGAAGGGAAAACAGAATTGATCATTGATTCCACTGTAGGTTATTTACAATCTTTTAATCATGATTTGATTAATAACGTGTGTTCATATTTTTGCTAGCTAGTGGAGTTTTGGGCTAAAACGTATAAACTTGTCAGTTCTGTTACCGTCAACACTGTTACCAAGATAGACACGTAACAGAGTTGACCGTTGTTTGTGTGAGAGAGAGAGGTTTTCAGGTGTCGGGGATGAAACACTGAAGGGAAGCTAGCGAGAGAACGAGAGGGGCGGGGCCAAAGACGGGACACCTGAGAGAGAGTATATGGAAGGCCTACAGGGCCAAAACGCCTCTCTCCACATAAAACCTAAGGCTTTGCCATGATCCTGCCACAAGACCAAGAAAGACATGACATGATGGGGCAGAATCATGACAATTACTTAATGTGTTTGATTATTTTGAGCATTGGGGTTTACAGTGAGGCCTAATGTTTAGCATTCATTTCTGTTGATTTATGAATATTTTCTAGCTCGTCTGCCAATTCCCATCATCACCAATTCTTCATCATCAGAAAGATCTTCAGTGTCAAAATGTGCGTTGTTGTGTTCAGTGGTGAAAACGTCACACGTGAGTGTCTCCTGGTACAAAGGAAAGAGTTTATTGTCCAGCATCAGTGTGTCTGAACACAGAGACATCATCAACATCTCTCTTCATCTGGAGTGTCTGAATGATTCTTACACATGTGTGCTGAACAATCCCATCACAAACCAGACTCAACATCTCACATCTGATGACTGTCAGCCATGTTCAGGAACAACAGCTGTTAGTGTTTTTTTCACTGATCTGAGATCAGACAGACTGAGTTACACTAATGGCTCTTATTATTCAGGTCTCTCCTTCATTCATAAAGTTGTGCTGTTGTTGGATCTGTGATGATTGTAACTTTACTTCTGATCTTCTGCATCTGCAGGAAACACAGAGCAAGTACACAATAGTCTAAGCAGTCAATTCAAAATCAACTTGTTATTGATGTAATAAATGATTTAACGTTGTGTTTATGTTGCGCACAGAGAGCAGCAGTGGAAGATGAGGTGGTGTACGCAGAGGTCACGATAATCAAACGTTGATTTGATTTGTTCATAATTATATAACATTTATTTTTGTCACAACACACCTGTGCCATTGCATGTGAGCAGTCAAACATACAACTGCATGTGAGCGGCAGCTGACTACAATATTTTCAGAGAATGACCAAAGATTCATTGTGGTTTTCTGAGAAAACCCACTGCGTAGAAAGTCATTTGTTTTATCAGTGAATGCACACTTGCAGCCTCATTTCAAGTGAAACCCAGTGTGGTTTCATTATGTCGGGGTGGAAAGAAATGTGGTTTTGTTCTGCTGGTGGACATGACAGTGTGCCTGTCTAAAAGTGCAGGTTTTGTTAGTGTATCTATGTGTTTGTGTATACAAGAGGTGTTAAGGGTGGGGTGTGTGTGTGAATAGTGTGTAAATACCTATTTTCCTGTCCGGCTTATATGTTTATGAGAAGAGATCAAAGGATGTTGAGTGTGTATGAGAAGGGTTTGTTTTATAAAGTAAACTCTCACCTCTGTATGTGTTTGAGTTAAGAAACATGATCAGTAAAGTTATTCAAGTGTTTGATCACTAAACTAACCTACACATCTGTTAAAGTCAATGGTCACCCAAAATTACTTTAATACAAAATAACTTCCTATGTGTTCAGTGAAACAAAAAAATGTATAGAAGTTTGGAACAGATGATGAACAAATGATGACAACATTTAGCATTTCGGGGGTCCTGTGGAAATAAAAATAAGTGGTCGAAGCGGTATATATTTATTTCTCAGAGGAGGTCCGGATGGTGCTTTTTTTTAAAATAAACACATTTCATCATCTGAGTACCAGTGTTGGGTAAGTTACTCTGAAAAAGTAATTAATTACTAGTTACTAATTACATATTCAATAGTGTAATTAGATTACTGTACAAATTACTCTCTCCAAAAAGTATTTAGTTACTTATTACTAATTACTTTCTATATCCTACATCAACCTTGATTAGTTAAGTGATTGAAGGATAGACTTGAAACGGCTTATTTAATTCAGTCAAATAAATAATATTAAACTAAATATAGTATTATTAACTGACCAAAGTATTACAAATGTGAGAATTATACATTAAAGCAAGGATTTTAAAGTTAGACTTTGAATTTTGATGTCAATTCCACTATTGCACACACATATTACACAAAGTATTTAGTTTAATTACATCAGAAGTAACTGTAATTAAATTACAGATTAAATAAGAGTAATCCCTTACTTTACTTTTCAAGGGAAAAGTAATTAAATTACAGTAACTAATTACTTAGTAACTAGTTACACCCAACACTGCTGAGTATACATTTCAAAGGCTAAGATGAGATAAGGGACGTTTGTTTTTACAGTTAGATGTACATTCACTGTTGCAGTATTTGAAAGCCAGAATGTATCAACACAAAACACCAGTCATTATTTAACAATTAAAAAGCTCCCATCGTAAGTAGAAAGCAAAGTTACTAGGCTAGTCTCTGAATAATGTTCAAAACTAGAACCTTGTTCAATATTAAATGCTCTTAACATGCTGATTAATGTTAAAAGTGGATTAAAACAATTTTACGATCTAAATGTGCCTAAGTGAGCCATCATAAATCTCAAAGACAAGTTGATCTCCAGTGAATCTTTTCCTCAGTCGGTATCTGTAAGAAACGCAGGCAGTCGTGGTCTAATGGTTAGAGAGTGGGACTCGTGACCAGAAAGTTGCCGGTTCCATCCCCAGGGCCGGCGGGTAACAACTGAGGTGCCCTTGAGCAAGGCACCTTACACCTACTTGCTCCCCGGGCGACACGTCGATAATATGGAATGTCATTGGTTCTTGAGATTAGTTAGTTGTCCTATGCATGTTTAGTCACAAGACACGCGTGAGATTTGACATCGTGCCGCCATATTGAAAACTATTATTTTGTTGTAATGGTTAGATTAAGTATTACTAATCAAATTACATGTCTAATCTGAAACTGTTTTAACATTTTTTTTAGGAGTTACTCACCACTGATAGTCACAACGAATGTCCTGCTGATGGATTTTTTGTATTGTTGCTTTCTGACGTATAGTTCGTAACGTCCGGCGTGAACAGTGGTTAGGTTTGTGATGGTGAGGGATCCGGTCCGATCATCCAGCTTCAGTCTGTCTATGAATAGGCCATCATGAGCCTTATTATTATATATTATTGTATCATCGGCGTATTTAAAAAATGTAGCTATAGTATACAGAGGAGGCCCAAAACTCCAGTAAATCTTGTCATTTCTCTGTATGTCAGTAAAACCAGTGTTTAGAGTGACAGGATCTCCCTCCATCACTGACAGTGTCTTCACTCCACCTGCATCACCAAACACACAATAAAAATGTGTTAAATCGAGAGAAAAAATGTAATGTATTATGCAAAATTCACATTCACGTCAATTCAGTGTTTCAAAACATTCTGTTACAGTTTTGTGCCAAATGTGACGTCACTATACCTTCATATATACCTTCATACTGGCGAGTGTTAAAACACAGTGGGCCTCATTTATCAATCTAACGTAGAAATGAGTACAATTACCACAGTGTGATGATGTGAATATGATGTTTATCATACTGAAGGACTTGATGTACTCACCACTGACAGTAACTGTGAATATCTTGTGTATGGTGTGTGTTCTGCTATTGCTGTCGGTATTTACTTCATAAAGTCCAGAGTCATCGGTTGTGATGTTTGTGATGCTGAGCGATCCAGACCAAAGATTCAGCTTCAGTCTGTCTCTGAATCTCTCATCATGTCTTGAGACGTTTCCAGTCTTTCTGTTGATTTCGGCTAGAGGAGAGTTTTCAAACCTCCAGCGGATCACATCATAGTTATCAGAAGGCACCAGCGTCCAGACCGATAGAATCTCCCTCCACTGACAATGACGTCACATCCTCTATTAAACCACTGAAACCTGCAGAACAAACCGTGAAAGTTTATATCATTAAAACTTATAATACCACATTAAGTCTTTCACTACATTTCATGTATAAGGAGGAAAAACACCGGTAGAAGAGAATGTGGGTGTTGATAACACCCAGTTACAGAGCTCTCTAATTGTAATTCTTACTAGTAAAAATTGAATTATAGAGCTCTCTAATCGTAATTCTTACTAGTAAAAATTGAATTATAGAGCTCTCTAATTGTAATTCTTACTAGTAAAAATTGAATTATAGAGCTCTCTAATCGTAATTCTTACTAGTAAAAATTGAATTATAGAGCTCTCTAATCGTAATTCTTACTAGTAAAAATTGAATTATAGAGATCTCTAATTTAATTCTTACTAGTAAAAATGCAATTACGATGAGTGAAGCTGGGGAGAATTTAAGATAATTCTCCTAATTCTCAAATGTAACGCTGATAAGAGATATACTCAGATATCACAACCAACAACTCAGCTAAACATCAGGAAAAGATCACAATCAATCACTCAATCAATCAATCAATCAATCAATCAATCAATCATGCAGTGTTAGTGAGTATCTCAAGATTAACTTTAACAGTGACCTCATTTACATAATTATTCAGCACACTGAACAAAAATTACAGTGTGAAATAAGAGATAGCATTAATGTGATGTTAATGTTGTTGTCTGATGGTAAAATAAACATTATTTTGTAAAATGATCACATCAGTATAACACAGAATCTGTCATATCGGCATCATCCTGACTCATTTTTTAAGTACTGACAACCACAAACATCATCTTAATTAGACAAGTGGCTGTAGTTGTAGTTTGGTTTTATATCACTATATATTTATGTTTGAATTTAGTATTATCATTCTTCTCGGGGTGATTCATTTCATCACAGATGAGATTATTGTTTACACCTGGTATTAACTTGTCCTGTGAGCACACTCATCATTTTGTGTGTTGGTATGTGTTACTGCAGGTAAATACAGTAGAAAAAAGTGAAGAAACAAGATGATGCTGGATACTGTTGTTGTTTTTACTGTACTTTGACTTTGTGTATATTGTTCAGTAAAATACAACTAGGCAACCGTGCCTATTGTGAGGGCACCCTCAATGCCCAGAATACTGGAACTTTTAAACCTAAACAGATTTTAAAATGCTATGTATCTGACTGACTTGATATAACATCAGAAACTTGGACAGATTCATGCGCCACACTGTATAATTTCAGGAGTGAAAGCTGCAGTTAGATAAAAGAATACATAAATACAGCTTTCCTGTAGCTCAGTGGTTAGCGCATGGCGTTTGCAATGCCAAAGTCATGGGTTCGATCCCAGGGATTACAAGACAAGTGTGTAATGCAATGTAAGTCTCTTTGACTAAAAAGCGTTTGCCAAATGCATAAAAGTAAATTAGACTCACTCCCGAAACTGTCATGATTGATAAAGTGGTGCAATTGTCTGCCGGCTCACGTGTTTAGCATCCGCTGTTTTGACCACAGTGGCGTTACAGCGACAAAAAGCTACAGGTATGTTCTGCAGTTTTTTCTAATAAAACAAAAAAGACTGATGTGCTTTATTCTTTGTTAACCAAACAAAGTGTCTCTGTTGTCAGTTTAGTAATCGATGCGTATGTTATTAAAACAAGTAGTTAGTAGAATATCTCTGCCTTTAACCAATGACACAAGTTATAATAGGTGGTGGAGGGGTCGGATCCGCTCGTTTAGGGGCGCGGCGGCTGTGACTGACTAACAGTCGGACATCAAACACTGAACACTCGATTAACTTTACTGGGCATCTTTATTAGGAACATGAAGACCATCTCTTTACTCTTTACCATCTCTTTATTCATCAACGGTAAGTTCATTTATCAACATTTACGCAACACTTTATAATTTCCCCTGCTGGAAGTGCGCGTGCTACAGTTCTAGTGTTTTTCTGTCGTTTTTCTCTCATCACACTGTTAGTGGCTTTAAGTTTTTTCTGAAATATAAAAAAATTGGACGGATTGACACACTCGAACACACCAGATATCTTGACTTCACATTTAATGTTAAAGAAAACATGACGTCACTCAATGATCTCACGATCACGCTCTTTTTCTGCCTGTTTTGTAGGTGTTGTGACAGATGAAATAAAGGTGGGTGACGGTTTGTCTGTCACTCTTCACACTAATACTGTAATACAGAGTAATGATGTGATCGAGTGGAGACATAGAAATGAACTCATAGCTAAACTGGACAGAGGTTCAATCTCAGTGTTTAACGGCTCTGATGGGACATTTAGTGACAAACTGAAGATAAACAATCAGACTGGAGATCTCACCATCATAGACGTCACATATAAACTAAATGGAGAGTATCGTCTACAGATCACTGGAGAGAAAACCACTAGAAAGACATTCAGCGATAGTGGTGAGTACCTCAATGTACCTCAGCTCTCTAAATAAGAGTGAGTGTGAAATAAGAGACATTTATATGTGATGTTCGTGTTGTTAGAAAGTGTGAAACACTTCATTTCACAAGCGAGAAGAGGATCATATTAGGGCTTGTTAATATACAGTATGTGGTACATGAGCGTGATTTTACGCGTTCATTCCATTAAACGCAGCTCTGAAGCGCTCGTTGTGTTGCGCTGTTAAACAGCACCTGATCCTGTCAGCAGGTGGCGCAGTTTCAACAAACGTCATTCACTGACGTGATATTTTATGAATATACATGTATTAAATATGAGGTAAATAATGTAAAATACAACGACAAAAACGTGTTGCCATGAAACGTGGGACAAATCATGTGTCTAACTAAATAAATAAAGGCATTTAATTACTGACGAAATTTGGCAGAAAATTGGCAGATTTTTTTGCCCGTTTGAAACAGAAACAGATCTAATTCTACATTGTTGGACTTTAAAGGCAGTCCTGCATGTTCAAAAATTTGTACTGAGACGTTCTTCAAAATCGATTAGAAGTTTATTATCAGATGTAAAAAGGAGTAACAAAGCTTTGGGTTGCCAGTAAATCACCACTCTCTCCACCACAAGCCAACAACCAAAATATTCAAATACACCCATATTTATAAAGTATGTGACGTCGCTCTATCTTCTGACTCCTCCTCTGCTTTTTGCTCCCTTTCCACCAATCA